>NW_015542398.1:574200-605417 GCF_001515605.1 Sinocyclocheilus anshuiensis | reverse complement strand
TATTATATTATATTATATTATATTATATTATATTATATTATATTATATTATATTATATTATATTGTCTTATAGTATATTCTGTATGTTGTTTTGTGTTAAGTGTTTTAACTTTACATTTATGCATTTGGCAGATGCTTTTATTCAATGTGAGTTATATTGCATTCTGCGTATACATTTGATCAGTTCATGCTTTCCCTGGGAAACCCTACTCTTTGAGCTACAGGAACACTAAAACGTTATGGGTGTTTAAAATTGATTGAAAATTGCTGTAGTGACAATAACTGAGTTGAGATGTTATTTGTTGGTGAATATCTGGCAAATAAACTAACAAATATCTCCATGCTCAATTTTTGGAGGCAAACACATTCAGATTTTATTCTTTACAAATAAGCTTACTGTACACATGCAGTGTACTGTGAGCAGCACATTAGGAATATATAATGTAATACAATATTTTAAAGGATAAGTTCACTTCCAGAATGAAAATTCTGTTATCATTTACTCACTCTCCACTTGTTCCAAACCTGTATGAGTTTTTCTTCTTCTGTTGAACACAAAAGATGATATTTAGAAAAATGTTGGTATCCGAACAGTTAATGGGCACCGTTGACTTCCATAGTATTTTTTCCCCCTACTATGGAAGTCAATGGTCAACAGAAGAAGAAAAACTCATACAGGTTTGGAACAAGTGGAGGGTGAGTAATTGATAACAGAATTTTCATTCTGGAATTGAACTTATCCTTTAAGTTTCAAGTTTTTAAAGTTTTAAGTAATATAATATTTTAACTGTTTGCTATCTGCTTTTAAAATAATTTTGACCCACACTAAAATTAACAATTTTGCTGAAATAAAATGTTATGGCACTTACAACTTGCAGTGAACTTATCTTTGCACTTTTCAATCATTTTTAATTACTTTTTTTAATGAAAAACAATTATTAGTTATTATAAGAATAGTTAATTAATTTATTAAAAGAATAATTAACAAAAAATGAAATTTGGCTAAAACTGTACTCATCCTCAGGCCATTTCTTCATCAGAACAGATGCTAAATGCTAAATTTCTCCAAATCTGTTCTGATGAAGAAATAAACTCATCTAAGTTTTGCAGGAATTTTTATTTTTGGGTGAACCTTTCAAATTACCGTTGCATAAAAAAACTTTTACTATTTAAAGTGTGATTGACCAACATTTGAATTTGTTCTTAAATTCACTTCGACACATGGAATATTTTACATACTGTAAAACCACTTGGAATTGCCAGATCAGATAATTATTTGCTAAAAAGTGACATGGTGCATTTGGCATGGGACTTTTGAAACCAGGAACTGGGAATGTCCACCAGGACAAGCACTCAAACCTTAACCTTTTGATTATAGAATGAATGCATTATTGAATTATGATTATATTGTGTTTTATGATTCTATAACATTTTTGATAGATAAAACCACACACACGCACACAAATGGATAGATCTGAACTACCCACATGCTCAGCGGCGTCCTCATTTCCACATGCTAACGTGTGGTTTCTTGTGGGTGTGTAGAATTACATACATTTTCTAGGTCATAATGTTTTATGTAACTCATGTCCTAAAATCCAAGGGTGAAATAGGTCATAAGAGTGAGAACAAAGCCTAACAGTGGCTCCTTTAGCAATGAATCACTTCCCTTCAAACCCACAGCCTTCACTTTAGTCTTCCTGCTTGACTTTAGACACCAATTTTATAGCATTTCTCTCTGTGTTGGTTTTACTAAAACATTTTCAGATTCTTTCATTTACACCTCCAGGTTTAGAGAGGTGTCATGCTGCTTGACATTTTGAGTTTAATTTCTATGAAACAGACTTATGATCTTTTAAAACGGAGGAGTGTCTGGATTAGAATTAGAGTAAGGTTTAAGTCATATCAGGTTGATTATAATATTGTTTTTTTTTTTTTTTTTACATCAAAGACTGCCATCTGATCTGAAGCTGTGATAAGAGAATCTGATGAATGTTCGATTTCCAGGAAAGGCGGATGCCTTTGACTGCTGAATGTTAGTCTAAATGTTTGACTAGATGTTCATTTTATTTAAATTATTTGTCTTGAAAGTAGATGCGTAGAAATTATATTTAACTCAAGTAACTCATGTGCCATCACAGACATCTCTATCACATATTCATCTTGGAAAAATTGCAAAAATGCTCACTTGAAATAGAAAATAGTTTATGAAAAATTAAGCTATGGTATCTGAGTCTTAGCTGTGCTTACTATTGAATGTTTAATGAACATTTGCATGACTTTGTCTAGAATAAAATTGGAAACGAATTTGGACAATTTGGAATTCAAATTTTGTATTCACACAATACAAAGTTAAAACTATCTGCTCTTTTATGGACAAGACTTTTATTTGTGTGGGTGTGTATGTATATAAATGTGTGACCCTGGAGCACAAAACCAGTCTTAAGTAGCACGGGTATATTTGTAGCAATAGCCAAAAATACATTGTATGGGTCAAAATGATTGATTTTTCTTTTATGCCAAAAATCATTAGGACATTAAGTAAAGATCATGTTCCGTAAAGATATTTTGTCAATTTCCTACTGTAAATATATAAAAACTTAATTTTTGATTAGTAATATGCATTGCTAAGAACTTAATTTGGACAACTTTAAAGGCGATTTTCTCAATATTTAGATTTTTTTGCACCCTCAGATTCCAGATTTTCAAATAGTTGTACCTCGGCCAAATAATGCCCTATCATAACAAACCATACATCAATGGAAAGCTTATGTATGTAGCTTTGAGATGGTGTATAAATCTCAATTTAAAAAAATATATATATACAGTATATGTAAAATTTTGACCTATTTAAGTTTTTGTTTGCCCCCATTTTTTTCTTGCAATAAATAAACATTTACACATTATGTGGGTACATTGTTCTTCATTATTGTTCTAAGATCTCCTCAGTTTTTTTTTAATTGTCCATTTTTTTTTTTTAATGAAGACCAGTCATGACACCTAAAATATACAGCTCATCTTATACTGTACATTAATACTGTACAGTTTAACATAAAATCTCATGTTGAGGAAAAAGGTTCATCTATATGTTTACCCAGGTACACTTTTTTAACCTTAACTAACTTTTTTATGATTTAAAGATAATCTATTCCCATTTTTCAGTATTAAAATTGGGCAATTGTTTGTTGGTTGTCTTTTTTTTTTTTTTTGTGTTTTTACATATATCTTAAATAATGTTTAAACCAGTAATTTCGGTGATTACACACTTGTGATCGTATCACAAATTGGGATCGATTTTCTTATTACAGTACCCATGATAGTGAGAGGAATGGAATATCCCATTTTAGTACTCAAATTTAGCTGACCTACTAATATTTAACTCAAGACACCCTGATTTTCCCCCTGTCTTCCACCCCTCAGTGACGCTGCTGTGTGGTCCACAAATTCCCCTCATGAACAGCTATATAATGTAGCTTTTGGGGATGCCAGATAACGTGGACTGAGAGCTCTACATCTTCATCATCACCATCCTCAACACTGCTGCTGCTGTCTGCACAGCTGTCATTAACTTGTTGAATACTTTTGATCAATTTCATTTTTCTTTTTCACCCATAAGTGGCTTGTTTCCCCTCCCATGATGAACAGACTCGTCCTGACGTCATCTGCGATGCTGCTGTTGCTGTGTGTCTGGGTCAACTTGAGTCAAAGCAGTAAGTAAAACCGACTTTTCTCAGACAATCTCTTTGGTTTCAAGTGTTGCTCAGTGCTTTGAGTTCCCAAGGCTGCTCTTGAAATGTAACCACATGCATTTTTAATCATTTAGAATTTGGACGGTTACATCCGCCATACAGCTGAGACGCTGCCATGTTTAATAATCAGGAATTTTGCAGTTGATTTGATGACTTAACTGATATGATAGATTTATGTCTTAACTCAGTGGCAAATTGAATGTAACTGTTTATCTAAAAAAATCTGACAACTTATTTGAGCATCACTGACATGATATGGTTTTTATTTCTGTAATAGTACTAATAATCTGAATGTGCTAAAACTAAATACACAATAACCAGGTTTATATATTTATCATCAATAAATCAAATTTGTTTAATTTTAACTAATTTAATATTTCTTATTCCACATCTAGCCAGATTTTAACCGTTCATACTTTTTAACTGAACAGATTCAAATTGATTCTAAACAATTGTAATAAATTAATTTAGAAAATATGATTTTTTTTATATATAAATTAAAATCAAGCCTGTGCTAATAGTTAATCATATAACTATGGCATGACTTTTTGAGTGCATCTTAACTATTTCTTGCTAATTAATGTATGACAAATATGCGTCACATTATGTTTATTATAGTTTGTTTATGTTAATAAGACCTACATTTTTGTGGAGGAAAAAAAAGATAAATTTTAAAGAATAATTATTTAGATCTTTAACTCAAAATTATCATTTGGACAATTTATTTATTTTTATTATTTCTATTTCTATTTCTATTATTTATATATATTATTTATTTATATCATGACTCCAAGATGCCATTAATTAAATTGAAATACAAGTTACCAAGGAGATTCAAAGACATTGTTTTATAAAAAAAAGTTTATATTTACATTTATGCATATAGCAGGTGCTTTTGTACAAAACGACTTAAAATAGAGAAACAATTTTTCACAGAGTCAACAATATTAATAGTATACAATGCCAAGTTTATTACCAGGAAAATTAGCAAATTAATTTTTTTTTTTTTATAAAGCTATGGGTCAGGATAGTTGGTCAAGTGTCATAAAACCACATAAACTGAGAGACTGTCATGTGTTAAGGTCCAGTGAGGTGCTGTACCAAATATTCATCACAGCCTTTTCCTGTCCTCCGACTGAAAGACTTCACCCGACAGGACGCCACCATGACCTGCAACATAGAGGCTGTCATGTGAGGAGCAACACTGGTTTTGTCTTAAATGGATTAACATTTTGCATTAATGTTTATGTAAGAGAACAATCTGTAATATCTGTAATATTTAATCTAGAATTCTCTCTCCTGTAGTTTTACTACGGTGAAGAACAGACAGATCTGTGCTAACCCTGATGATCTATGGGTTCAGAACGCTATCTTGCATATCCAGTGAGTTCAGCATTACACACACTTACATTAATGTCTCTTGGCAATGGCAATGAGCACAAGACTTAAAGTGGTAGTGAATGACTAAACTGCAAGTATATTACTGACCCAGTGTAAAGTTTTGTAATGTGCAGTGTCATATGTCTCCATATGCTGAATATACTGGTAAATATGAATGAGCTAAAGTTAAAACCTGAGAATCCTCTCCTAAGGGTTTTATTTAATTGTCTCTTGCAGGAACACAAAAAAGTCATCATAATGTGGACACCATCAGATCGGTCTAAAACTGGCTTAAGCTGAACAAATTAACAGAAACAGAAATCCTTCTATAAAATGTATTGTTTAGAATTTATTTTTATAATTAATAAATTAATAAATGGTTTTGACAGGAACACTGTTTTGTTTTGTCTGTAACATTTCTAGTCAAGTTGACACTTTGTGAATTTGTGCACAATATTGTATGCTCATAAGGCTGCTCTGGCATTACAGCACACTAAAACAAATATTCAAATATTCAGTAAACCTGGGCAAATGAAAGTTTGTGAGCACATACAGTAGACAGCAGGTGGCAGTATGTGCCCAAAACCCAGCTGCCCCAAAATACACATACAATCCTTAATGTTTTGAATTATTGGAGATTTATTTAGAGCTTGTAAAAGCATTAGTAATAATTAATCAAATGCATCCTCCTTTTAGGTAAGCAGAGTGTTGAAATTATGTTCTCAAGACAGCTGCATTTGTCTTGTCTGATGAACGTTTTTGGATCGGTCATCCCTTGCTCAGGTGGAAGGCCAACATTCAACAGGTCATCATTATTTGATTGTGATATACTTAGGTTTTTGGTACCCTAGGGTGTGCGTAATTAGAAGTTGTTGTTTTTTTCAACATGAAGCAGATCTAAACTACAGGTTCAATGGCCAAATTTGAATGCTATAAATGTAAAAATTCTCTGTGCTATCTTTTTTATTTAGATGTAAAATTGAATTTCTGTAAAATCTCACTCATAACAGAAATTCTCTTACTTGAAGTCTGGTCACAATCTTTTAGTGACTTCAGAGTTACAGACTTGTTCTATAATCTACTGTTGTCATTAGTGGCCTCTGAAACACAGCTTGTTTAATTTACATTTTTGCTTTTGGTAGACACTTTTATCCAAAGCAGCTTTCACTTAATGCATTGCTGAAGTCAACATTTTTGTAAACAGCCATGCAGTCATGTTATTTATATTCTCGTGAATGTGTTCCAATGTGAGTTCTGCAAAGCCACTTGGTCATATTTTTAACTCTAATTTTACTCTGTTTTATTTCATTACTATTGCCCATTGGGGTTTGTGAAACAGTGAATCTCCATTCAAAGTTTCTGCAATAGTAATTTGTCATTGCCAATGTCAAAAAGGGCATATACTGTAGGATGGCAAGTCAGCAGCCTTAAAACTTCAGCTTTTCTATCTTTCTCCCATATGTCATATAACTGTTTGGCTGAGACTGAACATGACCTGCAGGGTGACAGATCCAAACTGGAGAAAGCTGCTGTACATATCCAACTTCCTTCTTTTTATGAAAGGGGAACACAAGTTCACAGCACGAGATATCCAGTCAGCAAGCCTCTGTTGCAAAATAAACCCTTACAGAATGATCACAACCCTGTGCACGACACAAAGTTGAGTGATCTTACATGGAAGCATGTGGAAGCATATGGTGTTAAAAATGAAAAGCAATTTGCCATTTTAGTATTTGCCTTTCATAGTTGCACATTAAAGTCCCCATCCACCGAAGTGAAATAGTTCCTCTCTTATATAGCAGTAAAAAAGCTATTTCTCACGTTCATGCAGAGGCTGTGATGCTACACTCTCAGAAATAAAGCTACAAAAGCTATCACTGGGGCAGAACCTTCAAGGGTCCCTTACCTTAAAGGTACAAAGTGTACTTTTTGAAAAGGTATCGCCCCAGTGACAGCTTTCATGCTTTTTTTCTGAGAGTGTATATGAGCATTGCACGCTATAGCTTTAAACTTTGCTTTCTCATGCAAATTTTGCATTCAAGGGAAACTTTTGGGAGCGAACGCAAAAAGCAATGAATATTATTTTTATTACTAGCAGCATCTCTTATTTTTCTTTCACTATGTTTGACTTAGAGGAGCAAACTCCTCTTGAACTTATGCTACGAGACGTTTTGAAACATTTACGATCATGCAATGTTTTGTTTCAGTTCAAACCCATAATTTGGAGCATGTAAATGTGCCTAGTTATTTGACTTGTGATGGATCGATCAAGAACGACTCTTTCTTTTTTTCTGGCCCAAATCTTTCTTTCTAGATTTGACAGCCGCAAATGTAGGCCTATAGGACATAGAAATGAGTTCACCTCCTGAGTTCGGTCTGAGTGCTTTGTTCATTTGTCACGTGTTGTGACTCTTGAAGATGTAGATTTCCAACAGCAATGAAGTACAGTATATAAACACTGTAGCTACACACCCAAATATTCTTTTTTTCTTGTTTATTTTTATAATTCTGCATTTAGTATTTTAAATATTCTTAATATATAATGTTATATATTTTTTATATTCTTAATATATAATTTGTCATAATCTGATTTATTAATGGGGAGTTCTTATACACTCTTCTGGAAATAGATCTGTATTCTGGGTTCAGCGGCCAAATTGGAAAAAATTTGAAAATACATCTTATTACCATCCTCCATGTTTTCTGAAAATGCACAGTATATTGATGCGTAATAACTTTCCTTCAATAATAAACATTTCCGGTTAAGAACAAAATAAATGTTGTTCTAATAACCTTTAGATTAAAGAGTCGATGTCCAAATGATCTGGTGAGCAGGTAGTGGTTTTGTTCAAATTAAATGAAATTACTATGTGTCTGTCAAGCTCATTCTATTTTTCACAAGCTCTTCATTAACTGCATGTGCAATGCTTTTGCTGTGTGTGGGTGTGTTGGTCTAATTTCCTTTCATGGAAAGCTGAAGTTGATTTTCCTAGAATCAACTGATCAAAATGAAACTGAATTGTTACATTAAAGAATAAACCAGCCACTCTTACCAAAACAAAAATCTGCTAAAAATGTGCTGATGTGTTACCAACGACTAATGGAGAAATGAATAATTAATTATGTATTTTTTAAAAGTGATTTGAAACATTTGTTTTATTAGCATTATAAAATTGAGTAAACATGAAATCTACTTAAAACTAAAACTGTCAGTCAATATTGTCAATATTCCTGTTAGTATTGACAGCGAGTATGGTTAAGTTACTAAAAAATATGCTAACACTGTGCTCTATAGCTTTATTCTTATTCATCTGTTTCAGTCACATGACTTTTCCTGCTCATCTGCCATATTTATGACCATCAAAGGAATGACGGTAAATCTAAAAATATCAAGTCATTTTGAACGGGACTAATAGATCGGTAGGGGTGTTGATGCTAATCCACCACGGGACTCGGGTAAGAAGTGCGACAGGAGACAGGGCACTGTTCAACTCTTTATCTGAAGTATTTAACTGTTCACAGCAGATGGCACAACATTGCTCCAATTGGATTGGATATTGTACAACTTAAGGCCACAAAGTGTTAAATGTGGTCTTTATTCAATCACGCATATTAACAACTGAAGAAATGGCGGATCAAGCGGCTAGTGAAAGTGAAAGTAAATCGGAATAGCGGAAACTCACGTCAACTAGCGGCACACATTCATAATAAAAGTCCTTCCCCTATAAACATACATAGGGAATTTAGAACAGCCGCCCCCAGATTAGCATAGCTAATATGTCTAAAGATAAATTCCCTAGTCGTTAGAGTCCGTTTCACCTCCATCCGGAAGTGCGGGAAGTCTGACAAGTTTGGCCACAGGTCGTAGGTATAGGCGATCATTGACCTGTACTTGAGCTGACCTGATGTGTCCATCAGCACTGGGTATCAGTTTGATAACCCGACCAACTGGCCATTGGGCTCTGGGAAGCTGCGGGTCGATTATCATGACCACCGTGTTCTCAGCTAGATCTTGAGTTACCCGCTGCCACTTCTGGCGAGTCTGGAGACCCGGGAGGTAATTTCATGTGAAGTAAGACCAGAAGTGATCAACGATAGTCTGGGAATGATGCCAACGACGCTTGGACAAGCGCTGCTGAAGAATCCATCCTTGGTCGGTGGTACGAACTGTATTGAGGCACATGGTCTGGTATGAGAGACTTCGGCAAGGCTACATCATAAGCTTGCAGACGTGTGGAAAGCTGGCGTGCTCTCGACTGTGTACGAACAGCGTGCGTTGTATCAGGGGAATGAAGCTGGCTCTGTTGCTCCATATCACCGCAGTGAATATAACATCCGGCTCGAAGGACCAAAATGAACGGGACTAATAGATCGGTAGGGGTGTTGATGCTAATCCACCACGGGACTCGGGTAAGAAGTGCGACAGGAGACAGGGCACTGTTCAACTCTTTATCTGAAGTATTTAACTGTTCACAGCAGATGGCACAACATTGCTCCAATTGGATTGGATATTGTACAACTTAAGGCCACAAAGTGTTAAATGTGGACTTTATTCAATCACGCACATTAACACCTGAAGAAATGGTGGATCAAGCGGCTAGTGAAAGTGAAAGTAAATCGGAATAGCGGAAACTCACGTCAACTAGCGGCACACATTCATAATAAAAGTCCTTCCCCTATAAACATACATAGGGAATTTAGAACACATTTGATTGGTCAACAAATATTCCAGTTAATAAATTGTACAAATTAATCACCTCTAAAACATGTGACAGAATTACCCAAATTTTAAGACAATGGAATTCACAAAAATATTCTTGAAACAAGTTTTTGAAACCAACCTATAAAACCACTGCTAAAGAAAATACAGTTTTGTCCAGTGGAATATTAAAACAAGCACACAGACTCAAGTCACTTTCATTAGATAGATGCATTTTAATAGACCAGTTGAATAAAACAAGCAGAGCAAGGCTGTTTTGCATTATTGATACACTGCAGTAAAATTCAATATTTGTAATTATATATTATGATTTACATGTCAAGATTAATTTATCTCATTTAGAATCATTAATTTGTTAATAACAAATAAAGATGTATATATTAGAGACATCTGTGGTTAACAGTTAATGGAACGTTTATTAGAACAATTTATTACTTGTCATACTTATCAAGACACAGACAGTAGATTAATATTGTTACAAATAACACATATATGTTACGTTTGGAAGACCTCCGAAAAAAAGGACATTTCACTATTAGACATTATCCTGCTTTAAAGGTTTTATGATACGTCATAATGTATGTTTATGTCTGCTTTGACACAATCTGTATTGTAAAAAGCGCTATATAAATGAAGGTAAATAACTTGATTCATTAATGGTGAGTTTTTAACCACTCTTCCAGGGCTCAGTTTGCACTAATTTATTCTCATAACCTTTGTCTATCATGAAACGGATCTGAACTCCGGGTGCAATGGTTAATTTGGATTTATACTGATAAATATCAAAATTCTCGGTTCCACCTTCCATCTTTTCAAAATTCACAGCATACTGATATATGTAGTAATTACTATTTTTACCTTGTGAACTAGTGTAAAACCCCACCCATGACTTCCAGAAGATATCTTTCCAGTCTTTGAAGGTCTTCTTGATATAAAGTCGAGCACAAGCTTTACCGTCTTTAGTGAAGAGCTGCAGACCAGCATCATACCACCGTATTTTAATAGGGATGACATTGTTAGCATCATAGTACCCTGGTTCATAAAAAAATTCTGGAAAAGACCAGGGCGATGAAGGGTCAGGCTGAATATTATCTTTGTTACAAATTGATGTCACTTTTACATCACTTTCCCAGGGTGTAGTTTGTGCTAAAACTTTGTCATATTTCTTGTCCAGTAGGAAACGGATTTGAACTCCAGGAGCAATAGTCAACTTGGAATCGTACTGGTAAATATCATAATCCTCTGTGGTAGTTTTGTCGATCAATGCAAATTTCACAGCATACTGAAATGTGTAATAGTCATTATTTTCATGTTGTGAACTTTTGTAGAACCCCACCCATGAGTGTTTAAGAACATCCTTCCAGTTACTGAAGGTTTTCTTGATGTAGAGTCGAGCACAGGCTTTTCCGTATTCAGCGTATAGCTGCAGACTAGCGCCAACCCCCTTTATTCGGATGGGAATCACTCTGTTAGCTCCATCAAACTCTGGTCCATACCAAAAGTCTGGATGACCAAAACGATAATTTAAATATGATGTGTACAGTCGCAGTCGGGGTTGGAGACCAGCATTCAGTGAGACAGAAGTATCGAAAACCCCAGATGAGCCAGAAATGAGGAAATATGTTTTCCTGACCCGCGTTGGATCTTCATTAGTATCACTGGAATGAGTGTTTTGGCAAATATCAATGTATACATATTTATATGTTTTCATTATGCCGGGAGTTATATTCTCCCATTTGAGTTTTGAATAACCTTGTGTAGTTGTTTTAATCTCTAGTTTAATGCTATCAAATGTATTGCATTGGGAATAGGGTGAGCGTTTCATTCGGGAGTTAGATCTACAGCTGTTATATCCTATCCTTTCCAGAAACTGGTTGCATCTGTTTTTATTTTCTTGTTCATTATCTGTGCAAGGATAAGTTTGTCTGATCTGCGAGAGCAGATCAGGATTAATCTCATAAGTGTCATCAGAATTAAAGTCAAGGTTGCCTTGGATATGTGCTGTAATAAACACATTTTGTATCCTGTTTGTTGTGGTTTCATCCAAAGAGACAATAAGCCTGTCCATGTTTCTTTCTTGCCCATGGTTATTACTGTAATGCATCCGCACATAAGCCGGCAAAGCAGCAGCTGCAGGATATCTTCTTGAGTTTAGATTGCCAACCTCATAGTTATACTGTCCATGTTCCGATCCCTCGAGAATGCCTTCTCTATCTCCAAACCGATGGAATCCAAATGCACCACTATTAGGATAAAAATTCAAAAGGATTTTATTGTTGTTTTGATCAATATTCACTTGTTGGGCAAACCAGAACAATAACTGGAGTCCATGACGTGGCTTAGACTTGCCATATTCAGTGTTTGTCAAGTCATCAATATTGTTAAGTCTTTTCACAGGAGAGACAGCAAGTAATGCCAAGGAGAGGCAGAAGACTAGGAAGCAGAGTTTCATGGCACCCATGGTATAAAATCTTAATCAAAAACAAAATATTGTAAATAAAACATATAAACTGTAAATAGAATTGTATTATAAACTGGCAATTTAACGATGGAAAAATTGTATATTTTTATATTGAATGTAAGATTGTAAGATAAAAATGCTATTTTATGCTAAATATTAAAAATAGATATTTTACAATACATTATTGTAAAACATTTTATGTAGATTCTTAAAGGTGTAGCATTTCTGTGAGTTAGGACTACAAATGTTTTAAAAAAGTGCCACAAAGCCACTCTGTGTACATTTAAAAATATATATTAAATCAATACATTTCAATAAAATTCAGCAAATGTAATTCATAATTCTAATTTATAATCTGAATATATTTTGAACTCTTTGAAGACATTAGTATGACAGTATATCTGTAATATTGCAATATTTAACAGACTTCAGTTTAAACTCATCCTACCTCAGACTGAAGGTCCTCAGTGGAAGAGCCTCTGCATCCGTCACATCTCTTGGATGATTATTTATACAGTATGAAGGAGGCTGTACTTTACAGACAGGGTGTGTCTGCACAGTACAGCCTGTAAGACTGTCTTTAGTTGTGGTGCAATTTTTACCATAACAGAACAAAATACATTTTTATAACATTTTTATAAAGTTTGAAATTGCACTTTTTTTAAGTTTACTTATTTACTGTGGAGACTATGCAGTGTCAGTGAAGAGCATGCTTAAAATATGAGACTTCTGATCTGTAAGAACAACAAAGAAAATCAAGGTAATGCTCACTTGTAAACATAACATTTTTATTGTGTGTCATTTCTCAAGTTTTCAAGTGTGTCTTTTAAAGAAGTTTAATTCACAGGGACAAAATTGCACAGAAACACCCACTGGCGATTTATAGTCATCTTTGCAGAGTTTGGGGTAATAGGCAAGACCACTGATGTTCTCTGTTATTGATCATTCTTATATTTACGTTTACTTTTTCTGTATAAGAGATTTGCTTTACTAGAGATTTATTTACCACGAAAATTAAGTCGCATAAGAATGCTAAAATAAAAAAAGTGGACAAAATTGCAAAACCAAAGCAAAGACTTCACTTAAAACACCAGTATATTGCAATTTGTATAACTGTAATAGTGTCAGTTCTGCAGAGTTCCGCTGGGGAGCGTCTGCTGCAGGCAGTGTGAACGCGGCCACACACACACACACACACACACACACACACAGACACAGACAGAGTCTGAGACTGTTTACCAGTAAGTTGAGCCAGAAGACTCAACTAAGAGGCTGAAGTCAGATTACTCGAGTTCTGATCAAGCATTCCTGTTCATTTTTTTTTTATTGAATTTTTATGTTTGAATTAGATTGTGTAACAAAAAGCTTTCTCGATTGTCTGTAACCATGATACAAAAACTGTCATTATGGTTACAGCCAATCATTATGGTTGAAAATCAAAATCAAATCATAGGCCTATTATTATATACATATAATCTCCTCAAAATACCAAGTTTGAAAGAAAAAAAACATTATTGAGATGAAATATAGGACATTTGTTTAATTAAAATACAATTATTATATGATCATGATCTCTGGTCAGTTTTGACTACGAGCAACAATGAACCAGAGGGTTAAGTATGTATACTTGATTATGATGGAGACAACAGTGTCAATGAAAGGTATGCTTAAAATATGAGACATCTGATGTGTGAAGACAAAAACCCAAAAAAATCAAGGTAAAAGCAAGGTCTCACTTGTGAAAAGAAAATTTTTATTGCGTGTCATTACTCAAGTTCTCAGTTGTGTCTTTTAGAGTTTATAGTTCACAATGAAAAAACACCAAGAAAATTGCCATTGACGATTTATAGCCATTTTTGCAGAGTTTAGGGTAATAGGCCAGGTGATTTTTCTAGAGATGTATTTATCATAAAAATCAAGTCGTATAAGAACGCTTGAATTCAACAAGATTAGAGCAGAAGAGTTTCTGGGCATTTCTGTCCATCATGTAGGCCTAATGAAGAGACTTCACAAATATCCTCAGTTCATTTTTCCATCCACTGAAATGGGGTTTAACCTTTAAATACTTACATCTATGAATAAAGTGTTGCATAAAATAATTAAGCCATTTATCAAAAAGTCTAATTGACCACAGTTAAAGGGTGTATTGATATATATTTGTTTTGTTCACATTGGAAAAACATGTTCTACAGTTTCAATATCTTTCTCACAGAACCCACATAAACCGTTCTCCCAATTAAAATTTTCAAGTAGGATGTTATAAGACGTATAAATGTCATTTAGAATTTTAAAATGTCACTTCTTTAGCCGTAGGAAGGATTGGATAAGCTAAATATTGCTGCCTTATTTTCTTTGCCTCTTAATCACTGAATTCTTGAACATTTTCTTTTCAGTTGACTGGGGAAGTTTAGATAATATATTTCTAATAAACTTATTTGTAAACTTTTTGCTCTTTAAATTTGTACCTTCAATACAGAGTGATCTCATTTCTGCTAGAGTTCAATACAAACTGGTGGATCGTTGTTTGCAGCCGGGGTACTGGGATGGCCTTACTTTGTTGTATTCTCTAACTGAGCATTGGAGATTAAATTTATCACATAAATCAATATAATATAAAAAAAATTATCCATCAAATGCGATATTGCCCTGGTTTCAAAAGTCCCATTTCAAATGTATCAAGTCATTATCTGAACTGACAATTCCAAGCTGTTTTATAGTATGTAAAATAGTCCATTGTCCAAAGAGAACAAATTCAAATGTTGGTCAATGACACATAAAACAGTATTATAGTTCACCCATACTCTTGGATGACCTGAGGACGAGTACATTTTCAGCAAATTTTCATTTTTTGGTGAACCATTCCTTTAAAATGAATGTATTATGAGAGTATATTTATTAAATTCTCGTATATTATCTTTTTAATAATTTTTGTTCTATGATCTCCTCAATTTTTGATGTTTAAAAATGTCAATTTTTTTTTTAAATGAAGACCAGTCATGACACCTAAAATATACAGTTATCTTATACTGTACATTCATACTCCACATTTTAACCTAAAATCTTCATGTTGAGGGGGGAAAAACTCCATCTATGTTTACCCATGTGCAGTTTTTTAACCTTATCTAACTTTATTTTAAATTATTAAAGTATTTCCATTGTGAAATATTAAAAATGTGGCAAATGTCTGCATTTTTTAAATTGGTTGCATTGTATCTACAGTCAGAGTGATTACTTTTTTTGCATTCATTACATATTGTCACAAGAATCAACATGCAAGTAAACTGAACAAGGTTTATTCGCAGGAGTACTGGAAGCACAGCAAAGTAAACAGGCGAGTAAGCAGATAAAGGATAACTGAAACAACTTATCTCTGAAAATGAGAGTTCTTTCTATTACAGGAACACAAGGCTGAAGCAGACCAGACTGAGGACAAACTAGGATGCAGAAGGTAGGAAATCACAGGTGAGAGGGTTCCAAGGGAACAACGCTGGTAAGTAGTTACAGGTGAGTTGAATTGGTCTATACAGAAAATGCAAGACCTCATAGACACAAACAGTCCTGTACAAAAACAAGACAAGACAAAGCATGTGAATTTGGTGCTGGCTTTTGGGGACTGATGAGGCTGATGGCAGACAGGTGTGGTGATTGTGGCGTGTACACAGGTGGGAACCAGCAGGGATGCTGGGAAACGTAGTTCAACGGTGACTGGGCTGGTGACTGAGGATTGTGGCTGGGGATTGGGACACATATATTTTAGAATTATATTTACCAGCACTAATAATGTTTTGTGTCTAAACCAGTAATTTCAGAAAATGTTATATTTACATTTATAGCAATTATTTTTGTCTAAAGCAACTTAAAATAGAATAACAATTTTTCACAGAGTAAACAATATTCATAGTATACAATGCCAAGTTTATTACCAGGAAAATGAGCAGATGAATGAATATGGGAATAAAACTATGGGTCAGGATAGTTGGTCAAGTCTGTCATGTGTTAAGGTCCAGTGAGGTGCTGTACCAAATATTCATTACAGCCTTTTCCTGTCCTTCGACTGAAAGACTTCACTCGACAGGACGCCACCATGACCTGCAAAATAGAGGAACAGCACTTATTTCTTAAATAGATGAAAATGGCATGTCTCAGATATAACTATTCTTACATAACAATGTAAGAGAACAATTTGTAATACCTGTACTATTTAATCTAGAACATTCTCTCTCCTGCAGTTTTACTACGGTGAAGAAGAGACAGATCTGTGCAAACCCTGGTGATCTGTGGGTTCAGAACGCCAGCTTGCGCATCCACTGAGTTCAGCATTACACACACTTACAGTGAGCACAAAACTTAACCTGGCAGTGGACACAAAACTTAACCTTAGTAGTGAATATTACTAAATTACAAACATACAGTAGCCCTGTTTTGTTATATGCAAATGGAATTTTGTTTATGTTTATGTCTCCTTATGAATATACTCTGGTAAATATGAATGAGCTGAAGGTAAATCTTGAGATGCCTCTTGTAACATTTTTTATTTTATGTCTTGCATTGAAAAAAGGCAAATCAACATAATGTGGATCATCAAATCGGTCTAAAACTGCCTAAATCAAGAGTAATATAAAACATATTGATTAGAATTTATTTTCATAATTAGTTAATTAATAAATAGTTTTGACAGCAACATTGTGTCTTTATGTTTTGTCTGCTATTGTTTTAATAAGGTTTGCATTTCTAATAAGGTTTACTCAGTTTGAAGTATTTTCCTAATACTTAATGCTTACAACAAGGCTGCTCTGCAACAGTCTAAAACAGTTTTTTTCAGCTGTGCACCTGGGCAAAACAGAAATATTTTTAACCCTTTTGGCAGAAGTGACAACATTTCCATTAGGTGGAGTTATATATATAAGTTTGTGAGGACACACAGTAGACAGCAGGTGGCAGTATGTGCCCACATGCCAGTAGACCAAACAACAGCCCCAAAATACACATATAACCTTTAATGGTTTTTTTTCTTTTAAGATTGACGATTTATTTAGCGCTTGCAAAAGCATCAGTGTGTTGTCACGAGCTAATCTTTTATGTCTAATGAACTTCAGCATGTGCTATTATCAACCAGTCATGCAATAAATAAATAATAATAATAATAAAATTACAGATTTCTGCAATTCAGACACACATTAATTGTGATTACTACACAATAATTGTACATTATTGAATTACCTGATACAAGAAGTCACATAATAATTTGTAGAATTATTACTGCAGCAACAACAAAAACATTCAGAAATTGCTAGCAAATTTCACAATTAATTACAAAGAAATGGCAAGTAAGATGTTGAATTAAACAAAATTTTTAAGTAGAAATATTATTTTCTTGTAAAACATACTTTAATCTTTGTTTTATTTACAGCTTCGAAAAACATATATAATGTATATATATATACAGTATATATATATATATATATATATATTATTACAGTGCACAAGCTTTACCATCATTAGTGTAATAACAGAAGTTGGAAGATGAGGATTGATTATGAACTCTTTACCCTGAACTTGGGGCATTTGTGATTCATGCGGGCTGCTAAAGTCATCATGTTTGCAAACAGCCATAACCTTTAATGTCATTTCCTTTATTTTATTACATTATTAGTATTGTTCACTGGGGATTGTGAAACAGCAAAGGTTCTGCAACAGTAGTCTATGTCATTGTTTTTAGTGTTAAAAAGGGCACACTGGACAGTAACTTAGTTAAAACAGAAAACAGGTCTTTAACTTTTACTCTGTCCTTCCCCCAGATGTTAAATGGCTGTAATGGGTGAGACTGAACACGACCTGCAGGGTGACAGGTCCAAACTGGTGAGCTGTTGTCAGCAGTTTCATATAAAAAAAATATCCTACATCCTTGTTTTTATGAAAGAGGAACTTGTGTTCCTCTTTCATAAAAACAAGGATGAGCATGTAAAAATACTCTGTAAAAATACTCATTCACTGAATGATTTGTAAGGCATTTGTACAATCCTTATCCCTTAATAAACCCGACAGGGTAAATAAGGACCCCGGGCATGAAATGGAGCTTGTGCAGAGGCTGTGATGCTGTGAAGATCACATATTTTACACACAGTATGTGAATAGTCTTGCATGTCAAGAGTCAAAGAAGATTCTGTGGTTTAGAACTTGGCACATTTTCCTTTAGAAAGGAAAAGTATACATTTGTCCATTTGTTGTGAGTAATGTGTAATCTATAGAGTTAGATTTTTTTTTTTAAATATTACCATATTTCAAAGGTTGTGGTATTTATGAAACCTATAGGAACAATTGTAATATTAGAATACTTTGAATTTGTTTACTCCAAGTCTAATTTAAAATAATCGGGGTTTTTTAGCTCAGTTTGGAGTGAGAAAGTATATATGTGACCCTGGACCACAAAGCCAGTCATAAGGGTCAATTTTTTGAAATTGAATAAATAAGATTTCCATTGATGTATTTTTATGATAGGACAATATTTGGCCGAGATACAACTATTTGAATATCTGGAATCTGAGGGTGCAAAAAAATCAAAATATTGAGAAAATCAGCTCCAAATTAAGTTCTTAGCAATGCATATTACTAATCAAAATTTATGTTTTAATATATTTACAGTAGGACATTTACAAAATATCTTCATAGAACATGATGTTTACTTTATATCCTGATGATTTTTGGCATAAAAGAAAAATCAATCATTTTGACCCATACAATGTATTTTTGGCTATTGCTACAAATATACCCCAGTGACTTAAGACTGGTTTTGTGGTCCAGGGTCACACACACACACACATATATACTTGCAATGTAGCTCAGGGGTAGCAATAATGCACTTTATAATTACTAGAATAATTTTATGAGATTAATGTTTTAATAAAACATTTTGAATTTGAATGAAATGGTGGGGGACAAATAAATAATGTTTTTAATTATGAAACTAAAACCACTGTCACTAGCAAGTCACAGTCTTAATGAATGAGTCAAAAATAACACTCTTCTTCCTCGTCTGATATTGCACCATATGTATAAAAAGCAAGAACTCATACAGACAGATTTCATGTCAGTGGCACTGCATGAGAAACTGGACATGTGTTGTGAGAGGGCCCACCTGCTTGTCCCAAATTGTTAAAAATATTAATCATTCATTGTAATATGATTTATTAATGAGGAGTTTTTAGACAGTACTCTAGGGCTCTGTTTGTACTAATGTAGTAGGGCTATGTCATAACCTTTGTCTATCAGGAAACAGATGTGTACTCTAAATGCAGTGGCCAAATTGATTTGTGCTGATATAATAATTCTTGTTCCCATCAAAATGCACAGCATAGTGTTATTTGTATTAACTTGTTATTGGCAGATTGAGCTAACACATGATCATAATTTTTGTCCATTTTAAGGAGTTATGCATTTAGTTATAAACATGGAACATCTCACATACTGTATAGGGTAAAATGGGGGAAGATTCCCCCTTAAGAACAAGAAAATTGACTTTTAAATTGTAACATATTTAGATATAAGTTTAGCATGTGCAGGATGATGATTCATTAGCCAATGTGTTATTATAGAAAATAAATAAAAACATTTGCTTATTTAGTTGTTATAGCACAAAATGTAAAATATGAAAAAGAGGGGTAAAATGACCCCTACTGTCCACAAATCCCTCATTAACCGACTGACTAAATCTCACAAATGTTGATATTCAGATGAAATGACAAAATTAAAAATAGTGTAGCCATTCATCAAAACTGCTAAGATGTAATTGCCATATATAGTCAGGAGAAATACTGTATATTATCAGTTAGTTTGGAGTAGTTAGTTCTTAGTGGGTGAATACTTCATGAATATATTTTTTATTGTTTTGGCCAACAGATTTTGCAATTAATATAATTGTATACATTAATCATTTTTAAAACACGTGACATTTCCCAAAATGTAGAAAGACAATAAAAAATAATAAAATAAAATAATAAAAAAACCACTGCCCCCGTTATTCAGTTTTGGTATGCTTGTTCTGTCCATTGGAATATCAAAAAAGACACAGACTCAACTCACTTTCATCAGATGCATTTTAATAGGAAAAAAAAAAATTATACAACAAACAGAGCAAGGCTATTGCATAGTATACATTATAATTAAATTCAGTTTTCAAGATTATTGTTAACAAGAGATTATCTTATCTAGAATAAGTATTTGTTAAAAACAAATAAAGATATAAGTATTAGAGAGATCTGTAATTAACAGTGCATGACGTGTTAGAACAATGTGTTATTGATCATTCTTATCAGGACATGGACAGCAGATTGTTACAGATGTTGATGTATATTTGTAAAGACTCATTAAAGTCAAAGTTAATAGGAATTTTTACTGTTAGTGTAACATTCTCCTACTTTAAAGCTTATATGGATTCATTAACCATTCTTCCATGGCTCAGTTTTCACTAATACATTATCAGAACCTTTGTCTTTCAGGAAACGGATCTGTACTCCGGGCGCAATAGCCAGTTTGGATTTGTACTGATAAATATCATAATTCTCATTACCAACCTCCATCTTTTCAAACTTCACAACATAGTGATACGTGTAATAGTCATCATTTTTCTCTTGTGAACTAGTGTAAAACCCCACCCATGAGTAGTAAAATAAATCTTTCCAGTCTGTGAAGGTCTTCTTGATATAAAGTCGAGCACAAGCTTTACCGTCTTCAGTGTAGAGCTGTAGACCAACATCATCATACTCTGGTCCATAAAAGAATTCTGGAACGTTTGATGAGAGTTTAGCTTGAAGACTTTGTGTGCCACAATCTGATAGTAATATTGTCACTGTTTCAACACCCTCCCAGGGCACAGTTTCTGCTAAAACATTGTCATATTTTTTGTCCAGCAGAAAACGGATTAGAACTCCAGGAGCAATAGCTAAACTGGAACTGTACTGGTAAATATCATAATTGTGTGTGATATAGTTTTCAATCTTTGAAAACTTATCAGCATACTGATATGTTGAATAGGCATCATTTTTATCTTGTGAACCCATGAGTGCGAAAAAACATTTTTCCAGTTGCTAAAGGTTTTCCTGATGTAGAGTCGAGCTCAGGCTTTTCCGTCTTCAGTGTAGAGCTGCAGACTTGCATCAAACCCCTTTATTCGGATGGGAATCACTCTGTTGGCTCCATCAAACTCTGGTCCATACCAAATGTATGGATTAGTAAATTGAAAATCAAAAAGTGATGGGTACAGTCGCAGTCGAGGTTGGAGACCAGCATTCATGGAGAGAGAAGTATCTAAAACCCCAGACGATTCATAAATATCCAACTGGTTCCTGACCTGCGTATGAACTTCATTAGTTTCACTGGAACGAGTGTTTTGGCAAATTTCAATGTATACGTATTTGGAATTTTCCATCATTTTAGCAGGTATCTCCCAAAGGAGTTTTGAGAAACCTTCTGTAGTTGCTTTTATCTCTAGTTTAATTCCTTCATATGCATTACATTGCAAATAGGGTGAGCGTTTCTTTCTGCGGCTGATATGACTGTGTTTACAGTCATTGCTGCTATATCCTGTCTCTGTCAGAAACTGTAGGCATTTGTCATATTCTGTGTCTTCTGTATTGCGTGCTATTGTGTAAAAACCAGAAATATTGCTCTCATCCACAGTGCAGTTATACGGGTCTCCAATCTGCAAGAGCAGAGCAGGATCAATCTCATAAGTGTCAGAAGGATTAAAATCATTCTTGTGAAGGTCATGTGCTGTAATAAACACACTGAGTATCTTGTTTGGCCTATTTTGTTTCACAGAGATAATAAGCCTGTCCATGTTTCTTTCTGGCACATTGGTGTTTCTGTAATACTTCTGCACATAGGCTGGCAATGCATTGGCTCCGGGAGATTTTAAATTGCCAACCGAATAGTAACTCTGCCAAGAGCTCAATGAGGGGAGAATGTCCTCTCTATTGCCATAACCATGGAATCCAAAGTCACCTCTACTAGGATCAAAATTCGAATCAAGGATGAGCATGTTGTTCTGATCAACAGTCACGACTTTTTGGGCAAACCAGAACAATAAATGGAGTCCATGACGTGGCGCAGACTTGGCATATGTAATGTTTTTCAAGTCATGAATATTGTTACGTTTTCACAAAGAAGAGACGCTTTCTATTGAGCGTCAACTGGGAAACCCATCAAAAAATAGATCAATGCTTTGAAAGTGCCACACAGAGCCACTCAGTGTACACTTTTAGGGAAATTAACTTAGGAGTGGCTGCTTACAGTTATATCGGCATTAAGATAGGAAAAAAATATTTTATCTTCCAAAGAATTACACACATAACATTTAACTTTAATTTTAAATGTCAAGATCACATTAACACTGATATCTAGCATTGGCAATATAAAGTCAATAGTTCAATAACTTTTGTTTGATTTAAATGTAATATTTTGTATTAAATATAACATTAATATTTCAATCAATTTAGTAAATGTAATTCACAATCATAATTTATCATCTGAATGTATTTAAACACTTTGAAGAAATCTATAATATTCAACAGACTTCAATTTAAATTCACCCTACCTCACATTGAAGGTCCTCAGTGGAAGAGCCTCTGCATCCGTCACATCTCTCAGATGATTATTTATACAATATGAAGGAGGCTGTACTTTACAGATAGGGTGTGTCTGCACAGTACAGCCTGTAAGACTGTCCTTCAGTTATAGCGTCATTTTTAAACAATTTTGCCACAATAAAATTTTCTTTTAAGTGTACTTGTTTACTATAGAGACAACATGTCAGTGAAGAGTAGGCCTATGCTGGAAATATGAGACTAAAGATAAAAATAACATTTTATCGTGTGTCATTTTTCAAGTCATACTATCATACTGTCATTTTTTTTAGTCCGCAGGGACAAAATTGCCTATAGTTGAAGAAACATCCATAGACAATTTACAGTCGTTTTCTGCACATGTTAGAAAGTTTAGGGTAATAAACCAGTTGCCTGTTTTATTAATATATGAAATAAGTAATTGTAATTAACATTAAATGTAAGTAATGCCTCGCATATTAATAAAAATCCTAAGTGTTTTTTTTTTATTAGACATTTATTAACCATGCAATTAAGTCTTATTAGCTAAGATTTAAAAAAAAATCAAAGCAAAGACCTTTACCAGTAATGGGCGATTTGTACAGTAAATCTGTAATGCTGGCAGTTCTCAGGAGTTCCGCTCGGGGGCGCCCCTGCTGCAGCTCCTCCGCCCCGGATGACAGCGTTGTCCGCGGCGTGCGCGTCCTTCCGGTTTTGGGATGAATTGCTTTGGTGCAGTGTTTTTATTTCTTTGAATGCGTTGATTGTGTTTCAGCGGCCTCAGAGTCGATGGATATTACTTTAGCTTGATGCTTTCCTTCTCCTCGATCTGGCCATGTCATTCAAAACCGCAACCGAGCTGAGCTGACGGTACGTCTGGATGAATGCATTATTAATGCTCGCTCTGATGTTTGATATCTGAACATGTTTGACACTATTCCTATTAAAAGCCCATTCAAAATTGGGCTTTTAAAAATTCCCATTAAAAGCCGTCTTTAACACCACTGTCGCAACTTATTGCTGAAATTTTAAACTGAAGAACAGCTCGTCATTTAGGGCAAAAATTTAAGGCAAAAACATTTTCAGGTTCATACTTTCTTTTGATATAGGCTACTGAATTGAGTATGACATACATGCAGGAACAAGCAAAGACAACGAAGCTACGATAATGGTCTTACTGTATATGTTACTGTTTGATGTCTTTTAGTTTTAAAACGTAAAGCATGCTCAGAAAATCACACTGTTACTAAAGTGTTTCGTCTTTCAGAAGTGAAGCAGCTTCCGGTTGCCATGGAGACGGAGAGTGAGCATCATGGGATGTTTGTGGATCCCGACTTTCCTGCTGAGGAGTCCTCACTCTTCTGTGACTACACCACGCCCCTCCCCAAATTGTTGGGTGATGTCACATGGCTCCGCCCACAGGTACCATAATATTCAGTCACACAGGTAATATTATGTAGATTCCAATGAACACACATGAAGACCTTCTATAAGAACTGATTTCCATTTAGCTTGGTTTTGCTTGTATGGATTTTAGTGGGTTAGCTTGAGAAGTTTGTACGAATTCTTAAAACAGAAGGCAAAAACGACCAGGATGACCTACTACTTCCTGACACCATAACAGTGACTGCATGATGAATTTCATTCATACTTTAAAGAACATACTTTTTTAATGGTCATGGAGTAAGTTTCAAACCACATATAGTACCTACTGTACAGGATGCGATTTCAGTCACAAAGCAACTTTACAGTACTTTTCCTTCTGTTTATTACAGGAGATCTGCAAGCAGCCTCAGCTCTTCCCCGATGACCCTGTGGAGGCCCACCCAAAGCAAGGCATCCTGGGAGACTGCTGGTTGCTCTGTGCCTGCTCCATGTTACTCAAGAACCAGCATCTTCTGAACAAGGTGAACAACACTTGTCAGATTTCATGTGGAGATGTTTTATCTTAACTGGAAATAAAACCTACATGTTTAATAGAGTGCAACAGTCCGGGAAAAAAAAACTTGTACCTTTGACATTTTGTTCAATTTTCATATACTTTTTTGCTCGAGTAGGAGTTTGTAATGTTGTGATTCACTTTGTAGCTCCATTTCCATTTCCATTTATTCATTGGCAGGCGCTTTTATTCAAAGCGACTTACAGTTGAGGAATACAAGAAGCGATGTATCATAAGATGGCAATAAACACAAGAAGTGCCCGTTATACAAGGTTTCAATCATCGTTCAAAATAGTAAAAAGCTAGGACAGGAGGATAATAAGAGAACAGAAAAAGTGAAGGCATAGAATTAAAAAAATATATATTATTATTATTATGAGGAGGCAGTTAGATGCTCATGGAAGAGATGAGTTTTCAGTTGTTTCTTGTTCGGATGGAGTTAGGTAGGTCTGATTGCACATGTTGGAAGTCCAGCCAGAAGAGCATTGCAATAGTCCAGCCTAGAAATGACAAGGGCCTGGACGAGAAACTGTGTTGCATGCTCTGTTAGGAAGGGTCTCATCTTCCTGATGTTGTGTAGTGCAAACCTGCATGATCGTGCTGTTTTTGCAATGTGATCTTTAAAGGTCAGTTGATCATCAAGGATCACCCCAAGATTCCTGGCCGAACTTGATGGAGTATTGTTGATGAGATACTGTACTGATGAAGTGAAGTGACGTGACATGTGGCCAAGTATGGTTACCCATACTCGGAATTAGTGCTCTGCATTTAACCCATCCTAAGTGCACACACACAGCAGTGAACACATACACACCGTGAACACACACCCAGAGCAGTGGGCAGCCATTTATGCTGCAGCGCCCGGGGAGCAGTTGGGGGTTCGGTGCCTTGCTCAAGGGCACTTCAGTCGTGGTATTGAAGGTGGAAGAGAGCGCTGTACATTCACTCCCTCCACCTACAATCCCTGCCGGTATGAGACTCGAACCCGCAACCTTTGGGTTACGAGTCCGACTCTCTAACCATTAGGCCACGACTTCCCCCATGGGGTGGCTGGGAAGATGAGAAGTTCTGTTGGTTTGGTTCATGACTTTTAACTCTTTAACAAACACTATTTTTAAAATCCCTATGGGAAAAATGAATGGGAAAGATGCTTTCGGAACCCAGGTCACTGAAAAAGTGAGTGGTCACTGTTGCACTCTGTTATTCAGTTATTTTAAATATACCAGTTACATGGCAAGAAACCTCGATCATATTTCACACATTAGACTTATTCTAAAAAATGATGATAACACATCTGTGGTTTGTTCTTTTATAATTCTGTGTAAAAACTGAATGTTTTCAAGGTGTATTTTTATGTGCGTTTGTGTTTGTTATCAGGTATTTCCACCAGAGCAGCCTTTGTGGGGTGACCGTGTTTACCACGGTGAGTTCCGGGTCCAGTTCTGGCAGAACGGGCGCTGGATAGAGGTACGGGTGGATGACCAACTGCCCTGTATCAATGACACTCTCTGCTTTTCACGATGCCAGAGCCCTAGGGCATTCTGGGTAGCACTTTTGGAGAAAGCTTATGCCAAGTAAGTGCTATAACTTGAATGAAGATTTTGGTGGATTATATAATTTAACTGTAATGTGTGAACTAAAAGCAAAACCTAATAATTGAGAAGTTGTTCATTGTTCTTCATGCTAGGTTACATGGTTCGTACGAGCGTTTGTGGGCGGGGCAAGTAAGTGAGGCAGTTGTGGACTTGAGCGGAACCATAGCAGTACGATGGAATCTAAAAGGGGCGGAGTCTCCACAACAGCCCAACGACTCCCAGACTCAACACACACCTAATGGGATGAGACTATCTGAACTCTCACTGGAGCTGAAGGAGCGATGTGCCATCGGCTGCTGTGTCCACAGCGCCCCCACAGGTGAAAGAGGAAAGCAACCACTGACTTTTTTTTCCTCTCCAAACACTAGCTTAAAGCTGAATTAAATTAACTTTCCATCATTGACACAGTTATTACATGAATACATCAACTAAAACAGAACCAAATTAAGTATTAATAATATACTATTATAGTACTTATTAATATTTTAAATTGGATTTTATGTTTATATTTATCAGTTTTCATTTTAATGATAGTTTAATTTAATTTTGTGCGTTTTTATTAGTTTTTAATATTTCTGTTTTTTTTACTTCAGTTTTTTTTTGTAATTTTAGTACTTCAACTTACTTTATTTAGAAACATTTCTAATTTTGTTTAGTTTGTTTTTTGTATTTTATTTTATTTCAGTTAACATTTATTTTATTGCAATGATTTTTAATAGTTTTAGTTAACAATAGCAACACTATTTGGGAATGATTATAGACTACAGCAACAATAGTTACTATAGTTTACAGATTTTATAATGTCCCACATTTACTCCTTAAATTTGTTGCTGGCAAATCTGCAGTTTTCAGAAAATCTTTCACAAAATACCATAGGAAGGATTTAATAATAGTACTGTAATAGATCTAGTAATGGGTTCGTTGCAGGTATCCCAGAGCTTGGTCAGTTCCACGCCATGAGTGTGATGGAGTGGACAAATGTGACAACCACTACAGGTGAACAAGTGGAGCTGATCAGGATACGAAACCCCTGGGGCAGGAGGAGCTGGACCGGCGTCTGGAGAGAGAGGTATGGAGGGAAAAAATTGCTGAATCATCACATACCGGACAATTTTTTGGTTTGTTTTGTGTGTTAAGTACCTTATATTCTATATATGTATTATAAATAGATGTTTTTAGAACAATTTGTTATTTTAATTGTGAATTTTTCATATCTGTGTATAATGAATTGAACATGTCTAACAATACATAATAAGGTTTAATTAGTAACTGCAATGCTGTGTCTAACCGCCTATCTCTGACAAAGCACTGGAAGTCATTCATTTGCATATGAAGAATTTTTGGATCCTATTTGAGCTTGGGATACGTTGAACTTTTTATGTTTTGCAGTTAGACTGAATGCAACACCAGACCGGATGTGACATATTTTAATCAAAACTGTTATATTATTGAAGAACAAAGTGAGAAATACCAATATTGTTCCACTAAAATGTGATTCTTTAAACACTATTTCTGTAAAATGAGTGGTTATAATTATTTCAGATGTAATTATTAATATTATAATTATTAAATAATTATTTACATACATTGTCCCTAGAAAACCAACTATGATTTTCTTTCAAATATATTGGTGGTCATTTATTTTGTGTGGATATCATTATTCATAAATTTTACCGTGATGAATAAGTGGAGGGGCAGTTGTTGGACTGGCACTAGGGGGCAAAACGTGACAATCATATGCAAATGTTGGTGATAGTGTAAATGCAGCTTTCGTCTGACTGGTTTTGTCTGTCTCTCTGTACAGTGGATCAGGTTGGGCTTCTCTGGAGCCCTCCTGTTCCCAGGCTCTACTGGGCCGCACGGCAGAGGGGGAATTCTGGATGGACGAGACCGAATTCCAGAAGGAATTTGATGAGGTTACAGTAGGCTATCCCCTCAGTGATGCAGGACACCTCCAAAGCATCTACACAGGTATTGTCTATAAATTGTACAGTTGTTTAAATAATTAAAAATTAATAATTGTTTTATTTGAAATTAATTTATACTCATATTAATTTACATAGTTTTTTACATTTCAATGCAAAAAATAAAACTAAAATGTTATAACAAAAATATAAATAAGATTAGGAATTAGGATTTTTTTTTAATTCCTCTTGTGAAATGGCATGATGGACCAAATCAAAGGTCATCACAGCGCAACTTTGGCCCCTGGGTCCTAGTTTGGGAATCTTTGGTCTATGCGTTCTTGAGAGCATTTGCATGACCAGTGCCTTGCTGTCGTATATAAATTATATATCTGCAAATTGTTTGAATATCTAGTGAATCATTTGCACGTTTAATAATAATAATAATAAATGTAGATATTTGTTTCATATTTATATTAATTTGTGATTTCCCTTCATGTAGGAAGCTATCTAACCCACAGCCACCAAATTGGAGGTTGCTGGGTCAAATGTCACACTGCGGGCGGTTGCCGTAACAATAACACTTTTAGTATCAACCCTAAGTTCTGGTTAAAAGTGTGTGAGAGAGGGGAAGTGTTGCTGTCATTGCTGCAGTACAGACATCCTGAACCACCAGCAGAGGGCGGCACTCAGCAGCACTCAGACCTCCAGGCCATTGCACTGCATGTGTGGAAGGTTAGAGAATCACTAAAAAATAATTTCTGAGTGATTGAAAATGTTTCATTATGTAATGTTATGTATAATATGTTATAGGTGGAGAAGAAACACTTTAACCTGATGCGGACGCTGAACAATCCACCGCTTGTGTCGCACACGCATGCGTACAATCGGGAAGTGGTAGTGCACACTCACCTGAATCCTGGTTTTTACCTGTTGGTGCCTAGTACCTTCCTGCAGGGAGCGGAGGGCCGGTTCCTTCTGAGAGTTCATTCTTCCTGCTCTACCTCTCTCAGGTGACTGCACTAAGACAAACGTATCTGTATTGAACTTTTTGTACGGGTCAAAAGTTTGGGTTTGGCAGTATTTTATTTTTTATGTTTTTGAAAGAATGCTCACCAAGACTGCATTTATGTTGTCAAAAATACAGCATAAACAGTAATATTATAAAATATTATTACACTTTAAAATAAGTGTTTTCTATTTGAATATATTTTCAAATGTAATTTTTTTTCCCTGTGATGTCAAAGCTGAATTTTCAGCATCATTACTCCAGTCTTCAGTGTCAAATGATCCTTCAGAAATCATTCTAATATGCTGATTTGCTGCTCAAGGAACATTTCTTATTATTATGAATGTAGAAAACAGTTGTGCTGCTTAATATTTTTGTGGAAACTGTTATGATCAATTTAATGCATCCTTGCTGAATAAAGTATAAAAAAGTATAAAATATTCTTACCAACCCCAAAGTTTTGAACTGCAGTGTATATATGTAATACTGACACTAATTATTAGTGATCATATACACACTGAATTTTCAGCATCATTACTCCAGTCTTCAGTGTCAAATGATCCTTCAGAAATCATTCTAATATGCTGATTTGCTGCTCAAGGAACATTTCTTATTATTATGAATGTAGAAAACAGTTGTGCTGCTTAATATTTTTGTGGAAACTGTTATGATCAATTTAATGCATCCTTGCTGAATAAAGTATAAAAAAAAGTATAAAATATTCTTACTAACCCCAAAGTTTTGAACTGCAGTGTATATATGTAATAATGACACTAATTATTAGTGATCATATACACACTGCATCTAAATATGCAATATGATATGATAAAGCCATATCATTGGTCCAAATCGTCTGTATTTTTCTCCAGTGTGATGAAATCCCCTCCTCCTCTTCAGCACTGTTCAGAGGGCGAGTGGGAAACCATCAGCTCTCATGGCTGTTGGTCCGTTGGTTCTACTGCAGGAGGAAGTCGTAACTTCACCACACATGGACTCAACCCCTGTATACCCTTTACTGTGACCTATGACCCTGGAGGTAACAACACAAAGGTCACATTATGCCAAAACAGGCCTGAAAATTCCCTCCATGCCATCGGCTTTCATATTTATAAGGTCAGAATTGATACATACCTCATTTATAATCCATTTTGAGGCATCTAAATGACTAACCTGCTGAAAAGCTGTGTTTATTGTGCCAAAAGTGTCCAGTTCTAGTCATAATTGTTCTGGTAACAGTATTAGTTATAGTAGGTGTCGGTGTCTAACATTCAATAGTGAATCTCTTTTGGTATTTGGTATGTGTGTGTCTCCAGGTACCTGATGGTGACTCTCTTTTAAGCCCTGGTGCCATGTCTCCGGTGGTTAGCTGTGTACCTCATGCCCACTCCCAGGAGGTCAGTGTGTTTTGCCGTCTACAGCCGGGCAAGTACGTCATAATTCCCTCCACCTACCAGCCAGAACTCAGCGCCCACTTCACGCTCACTTTTACATGCAGGATAAATCGGTAAGCACTCCACCTACACACTATTACAAGGAATATCTGGAAATATCCGTGAAAATTTTGATTAAAGTCATAGACATTAATAAAATCTTACATATGTAGACATTAGTGGTCGATATTTGGCATTTTTCAAATATATTGGCATCGGCCGATAAGTTTTTGTTTGGCCGATGTGTTCGAGGCGGGACTTTTATTTTGACGATGCACACAGCGCTGACATTCTCCCTCTTCATTGTTTGCTGTCACCCTTTAAAGGGGTCCTATTATGCTTTTTCACTTTTTCAGCTTTAGTTTGTCTGTAATGTTGCTGTTTGAGCATAAAAAAGATCTGCAAAGTTACAAAGCTCAAAGTCCAATTCAA
>NW_015542398.1:558555-573744 GCF_001515605.1 Sinocyclocheilus anshuiensis | reverse complement strand
CGCCGAGTGCTGCCAATCACAACACACACTGGCCCAGCTAACCAATCACAGCACATTTCATATTTCAGAAGGCGGGTTTTCATTTGATACAGGAACTATTCGAGCCGTTCATGCCAGACTGGGGAGAGAGGTGTTGTAATAATGTAAAATATGTGAAAAATACAACCTAGTATGAGAGCCTGTTCTAGTACACCCCCAAAACAAAATCAAGACTTTGTAAAAGAGCATAATAGGACCCCTTTAACAGTTCTGTCTGATATGGATAGAAGTCTGTCTAATAATCAGATAGAACTGTTAAACAAAGGAATTAAAATGTATACAATAAAGTATTATAACGATTGCTTTCATATTATTAGTAATAGAATAACATTTAATAAACATTTAGTTTCACAAACCTTGCAGACTTGGTCAAATCCAGTTGTGAGATGTTATGAAGTGTGCATTTGTATCCTGCATGATCGCGTGTACTCTTTAAATTCATGATTTCAAACTATGTTCCACTTTATTCATTTGCCCACTGTCATACTCATGTCATTTTCACTGTGTGCTGTACGTAAAATGAGTGTTACCTTGGTTTAATTTGAAAAAATATGATTCCCAATGCACACAAACATCCCAGATTACTGAGTGCCTTGTTGTTTACAGTGTTTGCTTCCTTTTGATTTATATATTTTTAAAAAATTTATTTATTTGTGAAAAATATTCTAATAGGATTATAGAATCAAGAAGTTGTCATCTAAAATACAAGTATGTTTATTTGACAAATTTTTTAATTCATTTTCAAATTATTTCAAATTTCTTAAATATTAATTAAAATAAATACCACACACACATACATACATATATCAGCTTTATATCGGCTATCGGCCACCCTGCTCTCTAAGATATTGACATCAGCTGTCAAAAAAACAATATCGGTCGACCACTAGTAGACATTCTTCAAAAAATTGTTACATACTGTAATTAGACATACTTTAATTAGAATTTAACTGGTCAATGCACTGTGAAAAAACTAATCCTAGATAAAAAAAAAACAGGTAAAATGTAGTTTCTTGTTGCTAGTTGACATTGGCCTTAAATCTTTGGCTCTAATATAGTGAAGTACTAATGTTGTCAACCTCCTCAGGAAAGCAATGCAGAGTCAAGAGCTTCTGGGCCATGCCGTTCAGGAGGTAATGATCGTTCACCTCATTTTAAGGAGTAGTTCACCCAAAATCAAATCCTGTCATGATTCACTCAACCTCATGTTGTTTCAAACCTATACGGCTTTCTTTCTTCTGTTGAACATCGAAGATATTTTGAAAAATGTTGGTAACCAAACAGTTTCAGTTCCCATTGACTTCCATTGTATCATTTTGAAAAATAAAACAAATAAACGTAACCTGATAAATAACAAATAAACTTAATCTAGTTCAAATTTAGTGTATTTTTTATTTATGATGAATTATATTAATATACATTTACATATATTTTCCTACTAAATATTATTTGCTTATTTGCTTGTACCATTTCTGTAATTGACAGTTCTGTTTTTGTTTTACTTCCACTGCTCTCCACTGTAAGATGTAAGATTTGTCTTTCTCTTTCCTCTCACAGGTCTCTTGTATCTCTGTGATGAGACGATAGGAAGTGGATCACATGCCTATGTTGAGATGAAAGTCTTGCCCTCCATCCTCAGGACAGGAGTCTCATGGTGTGTAGTATGTGGCTCTGCACAGCCTCATCCACCCTAATGGGAGCCATTGGTGCAATTCACTTACCACAAACAGCTACCAAAACTCACCAGCGGTGGATAAATCATAGTATAAACCAGGGGTGTCCAAAGTCGGTCCTGTAGGGCCACTGTCCTGCAGAGTTTAGCTCCAACCTTAATTAAACACACCTGTTGAGGCAAGTTGGAGCTAAACTCTGCAGGACACCGGCCCTCCAGGACCGAGTTTGGACACCCCTGGTATAAACTGTTTAGGGATTTGTCACAACGGTTGCCTAGTCTTTCAACAACCGCCCTCTAAGAAACATGTGTTACATACTGTACTATAAATGTGTACTGATGCCAGACTTATTTATTATGAATTATTTATTATGAATGATTTTTGTCCAAGTTGCAAAAAAGGCGAAAATAATCAACTAAAAAGCATTTTTAAGTATCTAATTTACTAGAATATCAAAAACAGGCATTACCACGTGGTTAGGCATTACCACAGGCATTACCACTTTTATATTCACACAGATTTATACTACCATCATGATATGTAAATTTCAGTGAAAGAAAAAAAATTCAAATTTTGAGAGAAAGAGAAAACAAGGATGCAAAAGAATAAGGATGGGGGTATTACTGGGCAAAAGAAGGGCAGACAGTGATTGAATAAGTGGGAGGGTCAGCGGCTTACTGAAGCTCCAGCTCTCTCTGAAGTGTGCCGCAGAGTTGGAGCCCCTCACGCAGTCGCTGCCCCGTCGGCCCCTCTGTGAGTGCTAATAGCCTGTGTGTGAGGATCCGCAGGCCTGTTAGTGCCGCACTAGTGACGAACTTGTAGCGCGTCACTGTCCACCCTGATCCAGTGCCTGGTGCCGCCACACAATGACTCGTTATGTGAAGCAATTACACTGCTGTGACCCTTTCCTCCTCATGTGCGCGTCTGTTATAAGTACAGCAATATTCATTCAATTATTTTGAATTTTAAAACTTGAATCCTACTTTGTTTGAATACAAATTTTGTTTAAATGTGTAGAATTATTTTACACTCACAATGACTCGTTATGTGAAGCAATTACACTGCTGTGACCCTTTCCTCCTCATGTGCGCGTCTGTTATAAGTACAGCAATATTCATTAAATTATTTTGAATTTTAAAACTTGAATCCTACTTTGTTTGAATACAAATTTTTTTTAAATGTGTAGAATTATTTTACACTCATACATAAGATGTTTATACAACTTTTTATATAAAAACTATTTTTTTTATATTCATTTTTATTTAAAAATAAAATTTTACATCTGTTCAGCAATGACTAAGCTTACCCAACATTACTTGACCCCATTAAATTATTAAAAATTTAATAAAATATGACATCAGTGCTAATTTCTTTTATTAAATCATTACCTTTTATTTTCAGAAACAAAAATTTAAATGTATATAATTATATGGTTGTATCTATGTGTGTGTGTGTATATATATACACAGTATATATATTTATATAATTTTAGTGAAATTTAGTAAAATGAAGTAAAAAGTTTAAATATGAAAAACTTGTGAAATTTGACATTACTTGACCCAATTAAATTCTTAATAATTTAATTAAATTCATAATTTATTTATTTAGTATTATTAAAGGAATTCAGTTGTAATTTACTTTATTAAATAATTTCCTTCTATTTCTAGGAACTGTATGTATGTATGCATGTGTGTTTATATAGATACTTTTTTTATACATGAGCTATTCAACACAACATGTTTATTAGACTAGGATAAGGTTACAGTTTCTCCCACTTTTGTATACTCTGCAAAAATACAAATATTCAGCAAGTGTACAGCGTGCGCGCGGCCGCCACCACCACTAGCGCGCGCCGCCGTTGCTGCGGAATTGACGGGGCTGCCGTCTGCGCGAGAGCGAGAGCGGATAAAGACACTCACCTAGAAGATAATGAACAACAAATTTGACGCGTGAGTAATCAACCCGACGCTGCACGTTGGCAAGGATTAGTCGTGCGTAAATGCAAATGCATGCGTTTCAAGCGTCTCTTTAACTCAGAGAGGGCGTGGGGGGGGAGAGGAGAGGTGTGTCTAGAAGCTTTGGCATGGGATGGGAGGTCACCATGTGTTAGTTGCATGATTGGACTCCACTAAGATTTTGTGTTGGATAGTGTTTTTCAATGCATGCGGTGATTGCAGCATGCAAATAACCACTTCTAGCCCCAGATCTGCATGCTCAGGGCCTCCAGGCCGAGGACGGATCACCGGGTTACGCGTGTGTGTGAGCAGCGGGGGCAGGTGCTCTGCGACCCCGGCTCAAACTCTTCTCTGCAGCCAGCTGGAATGGCATGAGGCGGTGTAGGCTGGCTGGAAACACGCGAGGGGTTGTGCACAAGCCAAACACGCTATACTTTACATGGCACGTGAAAACGAAACTACTATATATTCATCTGTTACATAAGCAGCGTACTTTATTATGTTTGCAAACTTCTCATGAGCAGCCACTGACCATTATAAGCGCAGGGTCAAATAAAGTTGTGCAGTCTGTCTCTGCAAACTCACACAGAGCCTCTGTCCTTTCGCTAATAAAGTCGAGTTTTATAATATAATATCCTTTCTAACAATCCTCAGAAATGTAATTACCGTTACAAAATGTACCGTGGTAGTACCATGGTACTATGATTTTTGGTATCAGATAGTTAATAACATGGTACTGAAAAAAAGTGTACATTGTAAAGCCACTTGTATGACTTAATTTAATATGTTGAACATATGTTGGCATATCTAAGTTTTTAGCAGCCATTAATTACTCAGTCTTCAGTTAAGCAGCAAGAACTGTTTTTAACATCATAAAAACATTATGTTGCTTTCTTGAGCATCAAATCAGCATAGAATGATTTCTGAAGGATCATGTGACACTGAAGACTGGAGTAATGATGATGAAAATTCAGCTTTGCCATCACAGGAATGAATTATTACATTTTAAAATATATTCAAACAGAAAACGTTTTTTTTATTGTATTAATATTTGACAATATTGTGGTTATTACTATATTTTCGGTCAAATATATGCAGTCTTGGTGAGCAGAAGAGACTTATTTTAAATATGAATGATCACACAATCACACATTTTTGATTTTTTTGATTGTTGGAACCACTGCAATTATTATTGCCCTGATTGAAGCCACAGTGACTAAAATAATAACATATTGTGGGTGAGTGGAATTGACAGTTTTATCTCCCTTTAAGCCTGAAAGATGATGACAGTGGAGATCACGACCAGGACAACTGCTCACCGAAAGACGGGGAGAAAGAAAAAAATGACAAAGAGGAGAAGGACTCAAACACTACCAAGAGAAAGGTACAGATAGATAGATAGGTCAATGCTTTGGCTATACTGTATAATTCATGCCAATAAAGCTCACTTGAATTGATAGACAGAAAGAAATCCTATGTAAATTATAATAGATTGTTCTATATAACTATGAGCTGCTTTACTTGTGCAGGCGGTGGTCCCAGGGGCTGGTGAGCACCCTCTTCAGTACAACTACTCGTTCTGGTATTCTCGTCGCACACCAGGACGGCCAGCCAGCACACAGAGCTACGAACAGAACATTAAACAGATCGGCAGCTTTGCTTCGGTAACCTACAGACACACAAACTCACATTGACATATTTATTCAGACTCACGTACTGAAGATTCAAACACAGGCACAGTGGGGGATGAAGTTTGACTGCCTTACTGTAGGTCACATGATCACATGATTGACAGTTCAACAGCTGCCCTGTGTTTGTAGGTGGAGCAGTTCTGGCGTTTTTATAGTCACATGATCCGACCGGGTGATCTGACTGGTCACAGCGATTTCCACCTGTTTAAGGAAGGAGTCAAACCCATGTGGGAGGTGAGTTTTGTAGAACACATGTACTGTATGAATGCTTCTTTTCGCATGACAGAAAATAGAATTCGGATTGTATTATTTAGGATGATGCTAATAAGAGTGGAGGGAAATGGATCATACGGCTTCGTAAAGGCCTGGCGTCACGGTGCTGGGAGAATTTAATCTTGGCCATGCTGGGTGAGCAGTTCATGGTGGGCGAGGAGATCTGTGGGGCCGTTGTGTCCGTTCGCTTCCAGGTACTGCAATATTCATGCAATATAGTTTGTATATTGTATAGCATGCAAATAAAACCTACTATATTTGCTAAATATTATTTTTATAAAATAGCGTTGTGTCCGTTCGCTTCCAGGTACTGCAATATTCATGCAATATAGTTTGTATATTGTATAGCATGCAAATAAAACCTATATTTGCTAAATATTATTTTTATAAAATAACATACAGTGTAGTTTGCAGTAAGCAGTATGGCAGTTGTTTAATTAGAACATTGACAGCATTTTGCACATTCTGTGTTCATGAGTGGAGCTGTTATATTGTAAATAATAGTTTTTTCTGTATAGTCATAAATATTTGTGCTTTTGTTCGAAGGAGGATATCATTTCTATCTGGAATAAGACAGCCAGTGATCAGGCCACCACTGCTCGCATTAGAGACACCTTACGCAGAGTTCTCAACCTGCCTCCTAATACCATTATGGAGTATAAAACACACACCGATAGCATCAAGTGAGTTATACAATACACTCATATATTTATGTGTATACAGTCAAACCAAAATTTATTCAGACACCTTCAACATTTCACACACAAGAACAAATTTTTATCAATTTTACAGGTAGTCCACTGTATGAAGAATTTTGGGGTATAATATGTCACAGTTTACTTATTTTGCTATCCTCACTTACATAAATGAACTATAGTGTCCTGCACCCACTAGTAAAAAAATATAAAAAATTATATCTGCTGGTAATTTTTGGTTTGACTGTATATACTACCATGCAAAAAATTGGAGTCAGTAAAAAATTACTACTTTTATTCAGCAAGGATGCATTAAATACTCAGAAGTGATGGTAAAGACTTTTAAAGGGGTCATATGATGTTGCTAAAAAGAACATTATTGTTCCAAAAAAAAAAAAAAAAAAATGAAATGCACAACTGAAATGGATCTTGTGACACTGAAGACTGGAGTAATGGCTGCTGAAAGGTCAGCTTTGCATCTCAGGAATAAATTACATTTTAAAATATAATAAAATAGAATTTTAGTTCGTTTTTTTGTAATAATATTTCACAGTTTTACTGTTTTTACTGTATTTTTCAACAAATAAATGCAGCCTTAGTGAACATATGAGACGTCTTTAATAAACATTGAAAAATCTTAATTATTCCAAACTTTTGAAGGGTAGTTTGTATGTCATATTAAATGGTAAAACCTATCACTTATAATGAATATATAGAGTTAAATAGGGGAGAGCAGGGGGAAATGTGTAAAGTTAGTAAGTTGTACTGTCTTCTTAAACTAGAAAAATTATGCATTTTTGTCATGTGACCATCACACAGTATATGATCACGAGATGCATAAATTTACTGTATGTAAGGTAATGCGAGTTTTACCAAATTAGTCAAATAATTTTGTCAAATTAAACATATTCAGGTCTATAATATGTTTAATATTTTTCCCTAGATGTTAACTGTGAGGTAAAGTGTGTCAGTTTTGGATCCAAATGAAGGAAATATTATTACAAATACAATTGCTAAATGTTTAACAATTACAAAACTATACTCAAATATTCTGATTGTTTAAAAATTCCTAATTTATAAATGTGAATATTGTTCTCAGATTATTTGAGAATAGAATTGTGCATTAGTATATAGTTTTTCCTCCCTCATTCTTATTGTTTTTATTTGTAGTGTTGATATATTTGACATTATTAATATATATGTGTGTGTGTGTGTGTGATCTTTCAGAGCTTGGGAGGATTTCCATGGTCTAGTGAACGCAAGCGGAGGCCGCTAGTTTTTCATCTGAAGAGTGTAAGACAGGTATAAACTCATGACTGACACGGAATCACTCACACTGGAGCTGCTCAGTTCTCTTTATGAGATATATATTAGATTCATTCCCAACATGTTCATCACTGGGTAAAAGTACTACCTTTTTCTCCCCATCTAGATTATCAAGTTAATTTTACCACCGAAGAGGACGTTTCCGAGGAGTTTACCCGTTTTTTAAATAAAAACGATCGGGACGTCATGAAAAGGGTCAGCATGACAAATTTGTTCTATTGAAGACTTACGGCTTCTGTTTTTATCATCTTCCAAACACCACATCACCTGAAAACTCTTGCAGAAGAAGAAGGAGGAACCAATTCATCAACATATGAACGAATGTTTTCCTGTCAGTCATTGGGTCGAGCTCTCAGAGGGACACAGCGGGACCACATAGTTCAGCCACTGTGAACTAATGGCTGGGAACTGCCACCGTTTTCCAAGAAGAAAAACAACAACATGCCCTTGTGTAGTACAGCCACATTAACTGAATTATCATCTGAATAACACAGTTTCATGAAGATGGCCTGAGAGGAAGACACGTTTCATTTAGGTCACATTATTTACCAGTGAGGTTGCAGGTTGATGAGGATATTTTACTATAGTGCAGTATTTTAGCTACAGTGTTGAGTTGTTTTAAAATAGAACTGTTGTACAAAAAAGAATTATATTTCTAAACGTATTTGGAGAGCTCTATAATGGCAAGCTTTTTGTTTCTCCTGAGCCAAGAGAGTGTAAACCCAAAGGACAGTGCCCTATCAGGGATGGGTACCACGCTGCCTGATTCACTGTGCCTCCGGCAAATCACTGATTTTCAAGATCGCTCAACATCCTGGCACTCGGCTGGAAGAGACCACACTGGAGACGCGACTCCAGCACTTTATTCACAGGACTCCAAGCCCTGTTTTAGAAATCACTCGGATGTTATTCAGACATGCTAACTAACAAACACTGATCTGTTAATGGGGGCTGTGTATCAACACCTACTTTATACTGCCTGAAATTCAGTGCTGGACAGTTGTATTGGAGGTACATAAAAATAAGTGGAAAGGAAAGGTTTTTAATTATGATTGATCATAGCAATAAATGTTGATTATGCATCTGCTGCTAATTTTCAGCTGTGGTGTGGCTCTGATTTGTTGGAAGTATTTCCATCTAATATGATTTGAAGAACATGAGTTACATGTACAGCCCTGTTAATGCTACCTGGACTTCACATCTAGGTATGATTCTGACCTAGGTATGGTTCAAACTGGGAATAGAGTCCTCCTTAACTATGGAAAATATGTATCTAGTAAATTTCCTTTAAGATACAGGGCCTTAAATAGCCTAAATCAAAATATGAAGGGCTGAATAGGCCATATGAAAAGATTTTAATTAAGTGATGACAGATTTAGTTTTAACATTTTTATCAAATAAACTAAAAATCTATTATTTTATTTAGTTTTTAATACTTTATTCATAATTTAACCTGTTTCTTGCCATGAAGATAGTTGTGATACTGTGGCTGGCATGTAAACAATTATAAACAAACAATATTTCAAGAATCTTTATTATATGCAGAAATAATATATGTTGGTAGTATATTGTAATATATATTTTTGTATTACAAAAGAGTCCATTGAACATTTAACCCTGTAACCCTTACATTTATGGCTCATATGATTGCTCATATATCAATTTTATTCAGAGGCCTAAACTGCACAAAAAATATGCAATTTGGTGCAATTTCTGACATTTATATGGCCAAAAAGTGAGATGAAACTAGCAGACTACTTATAGACGACTGCATATAAATATAAATTGTCACTCTTTATCTCACAATAGCTTAGTAAGACAGTGAAATTCTTAGTTTTTTTTTATTGTGGGGCAAAACATGATGCAAGGTAATACAATGATGATTGAGAGATTGAGGACAGCTAAACTTTCCTCAAAACCCTAATGTATCATTTTATACTCACATTTGAACATGATTTATATATATATGAATATTAAAATTTGTTTGATGATCTGAATCTTTTAAGTGTGACAAACATATCTATTCTTACCATTATTCTAAAATACATATATATATATATATATATATATATATATATATGGATAATCAAGTAAATCTTGCCTCAGTCATGCTGATGTTCATGCTGAAATATTATTGAAAATATAAAAGTTATTCTTAGGGTTATTCTTAGGAGTTATACTAAAAGGCCTTTCACTTGCTAAAAAAGTCTGAACTATCGATTAGATGAGAGAAGGCATGCAGTAGATTTGTGTATCACAGGTTTTGACTGTTAATAATTTAGAGGCCTAATTTGTGTATCAAATATGATATAGCTTTATAGGTTTAATATTTAGTTCAATTTAGTGTGCAAATGTTCAGTTGTAGAGTGGCTTTGCTCAAATGCAGTTAGGTCAGAAAAGCATTACTAATCCATGTTCCTTGTAGTTGTCATAGAAACATGATGCAGTGTTCCATCTTGTCACCATAGTTCTATATTGTTGGGTTCACACTTCACTTCAGAGCTGATGTTAGCAGGTGAAGCCGATGTCTTTCATGTCCTAGATAGAAGCTTTAGCATTTCCACTTAGCTCATCTCAAAAAAACATATGATTCTGCAAACAGTAAGAGATAAACGATAAAGCTGTTACATATGAATAAAATAGCAGCATCTGTGTGTGGTTGGCAACTTACCAGCAGGAAGGCAGCAGCTAGTAACAGCACTTTGGTGTTTAAATTCATTCCTTGAGGTACTGAGAGAGAAAGAGATAGTCACACTATGGTATATCACTCTAGCATCTACTATATAGACCACTTGATATGTGTATATTAATTTGACCATCCAATCCAAAATATATCCATGTTACATTCCTCATTATATCCAGGCCACCTTTTCCATATGCGCCCAATACTCTCACCAATACTGGAAACCACCTGATGCCCTCAATACATGAGAATAATTAGAACAGAGTACAATTTAGAGCTGCTTGTAAAAGATGGGTGATACAAATGGCCTGCTGGAGGGTTTCTGACCTGCAGCTCCTGCTCAGAGAGGCAGCGTGTATTGCAACAGGAGCCCTGGATCCTCACGGCCGAGATGCCCTCGAAGTCACAGACCTCGAAATGCGGCGTGAACATGCTCCACCTGATAATAAACCTCAGGGCTTAATGCAGTGAATTTGGTTTTAGAAGATCACATAAGAAGGGTTTTTTTCTGAACCTAGTGAATGTTCAATTGTGTGTGACTGATATTATTTTAGCTTGATATGACCTGATGCTGAAAGGCTCGGTGTGTGACAACAAACAAACATGGCATGGTCTTTGTTCATGGCTGTCCTGAGAAGGAGGTCATGTTGATGGTTTCATCTCAGAAAGTTCAGCACATCTCTCCCTATTCAGTTTGAGAGAGGTTACTGGAGGGGTTTTTGTTGGGCGCAGTTAGATACACAATGGTGACCTTATCTGATAGAATAGTTGGCATCATGATGAAACATGATGTGGATGGTTCTGTCTGCATAATAGGTTTACAGTACAGGAGATTACATCATCCATTACACAAGAGTTAGAATTAATTTGATTGGACCAGAGCAATTATACAGTAGTTAACTCAAATTAAAACCAATAAATAAAACCAATGAAATTAAAACCATAATTCAAAATATTAATAAAAACATATAGTATCTCAATGCTACTAAAATAACACTGGGACGTTTGCATCTGTATATTCAAGTGCCCTAAAAATCAAAAACCACCGTTAGTTGTTTTACATGTCAATCAGATGGCTTTTTCCCGTCTAAGTGGCTGATTCTTGCAGTGTGGATTAATATTCTAGTTGCACGAGAGTGAGATCTGGTATGCTGTTGATCTCTACCTTTGGTGAACTGTCCCAATAAGCTCTCTCTCTGGTGTGTAGGCCCTTATTTCCATCAGGCAGCAGCCGAGCCAGCACATCTCCGCTTTCAGGGGCCTCTCAAACAGGAAAACACACTCTGCATCTTTATCAAAGCCTTGTAGTGAATAGGATCGAGCTGGACCGCAGCAATGCATACACATGCATGAGCTCTCTAACAAAGACGGAACAAAAAATAGGTTTTGTGACAAATCAGTTGTGTTTAAAGTTTACTTGTGGCTGTTTTGGTGGCTTTGACAATGTAAATAATAATGTAATCATCTTAAAGAGTGGCACACAATATGATAATTTACAGAACAGCACATACAGTATACTGTTTTTCATATTTACCTTCCACAGCCACAAAGAGCTGGTCCCTGGTTTCAGTGGAGATGCTGTATGTTCTTCAGGCTACACACTGTGGACCTGAGACATCACATAAATATAAACCTTTATTACACCTTGTCATATTATATTAATTTATATACTGTGAGTATCTAAAACCAAGTCCAAGCTGTACCACTTTTCATAAATAAAAATTAAATTATTATTATTTATTTATTTACTTTAACCATTATTTATTATTTGTTTTATTAGTAGTATTTTTTAATCCATTCTAATCTGATTTGGTGCTCAAGAAACATTTCTTATTATTATCACTGTTAAAAACGATTGTGCTGCTTAATGCTTTTGTGGATATATTTTTCTATTATTATTCTTTGATGGGTAGAATGTTCAAAAGAAAAGCATAGAAATCTTTAGTAAAATTATAAATGTTTTTTTTTTTTTTACTGTCACTTTTAATAAATTGCATCCTTGCTGAATTAAATTATTAATTACTTTTAAAAATTACTGACCGTGCACTTTTGAACGGTAGTCCATTTTTAATCATCTTAATTATTTATAAATAATAATATAGTATAAAACATTTTCAAAGCCATTCAATGTCTGTCTTTTGAATATTTTTTTAGTTTGAATAGGTAGTAATAATAGGAACTTCATAATTTTTGTTAAATGTCATCTTTAAAGGTGTTCTTTTTAATACAAATATTTTTCCTATGAAAATAGTCTATTTTTAATACTACATTTTCATGGTTTTTTTTATTTATTTATTTTTAGAGATTTTCGTTGTTTGTATATTTATTTTATAAATGTTTTATTCACCTTGCAGTTCTGGTCTGGCAGTAGTATGAAGTCTTGTGATAGTTCTCAGAACAGACAGTTTTCCCAGTCTTTTACTGTCATCGTCTGTCTCTTTCCATCCATGTCCTCCATCCTCTCCTCTTGTCCTGCCTGTATCCTGGAGCACAGGAGTGAGGTCTGCAGTAGGTATAATCTGCCTGTGGAAAGTTCTGAAGAGCATGTCAATATGTTTCTCCCTTTCCAGACCAAAAGGAAGAGGCTGAGTGGTCACAGATGGGGAGGCCTGACTGGGAGAGAGAGAAAACACAGGAGGTCAAAACATGGCATATGAAAGCCAAAGTAAATATTTGTCAAATGTCATTGAAAATCAGTGTGAACGGCCATGTGCAGCCCATTTTATTTCTAGAACATAATGTATTTTCACATAAAACAGGATATTCAATATGAAAAAAGTAGAGGAGAGTGAGTTTACTAAAACAATGCTTAAAATGACCACTTTGTATAAAAGAGAAAAAAAAATGTACATGTAATATAATGGTTAAATTGGCAAAGACTAATTTTTATACACTATAAAACCAGCGTAAATAAGATCAATTTTGATTTGAATAAAAGTTTTTTTAATAAACGTTTTTAAAAAATAATTTCTCTTTGCAAAACGTTTTTCATAACTGCAATCTTTTCATATAATATTATATCCATAAAATAATAATATAAAAACAATGCCTAAAATTAATAATAAAAACATTATTTAAAATGGTTTAATTGTATTTAAGAAGAGATTATTTACTTATTATTTTATACATTATTTACTATTATTTATTTTATTTAATAACATCATTTATATATTATTACATATGCTAATTATATAAAAGATATATTAATATTAAAATTAAGACTTTTACATTCCAAAAAATACCTAAATAAAATAAATAAACAAGGTCATTTTTGATTCTAATAAAAGTTTTTTTTTCTTTTTGCGAAAAAGCTTTTCTAGAAAACCATAAAAATAGCAACAAATGTAAGAAAAGGGGAAAAACACTGAAATACTGAATCTTGAGTCTTCTCTTTCATTCATTCCACTCTTGATGCACTCTAGATTTTTATTTTTTTTTTTAAAGCTTGTGATTAAGCCATAATTTGTTGTGTAACTATGCTTATTACGCATAATTTGTTGTGTAAAGACACTTTAAGACATTAATGAATATTAATTCAGCTGCTAAATAGACACATCAACAACATATCTTACCATTTCAGGTCCTGAGGTTTTAGGGGCTGCTGGGCAGGTGCAGTAGTGACGGGATAAGGGTTTCCTTTACCGAGAAGCTTCAAATACTATGTTAGTAGTTGTAATGCTACTCCTACACCGAACACCCCCCTCCTGCCCTGCTCTCTCCTTCCCGGATCTGGTCTTTGTCAGACAGAAAAGTACCAGTCAGCCATGTAATTAAGATCCTCCTCAAGTTAGTGGGGGGTAGAGGAGTGACATTACCTAACCTGAAACAATTCATATGATTTCATGCTGAAGACACGTCATTTAGGTGTAGAAGTTTACTGTTTTTATTTTCAGGAAAGCATCTGTTGAATCACTACACAGAATTAAAGGCGATAAAGAAATTGACAAGTAATGACAAGCAAATAATATGACACTCATATCAACATCTCATTAAAGCCAATTTAAGTTTCAAATGAGTTCAGATCCAACCAACTCTCTTCTCTGGAGACCTTCGATCACTTTTGTAAACCTGCAGCACTCCTAAATTGAAATGCTGAGAGCTCCTTTGCCATAGCTTAGAACAATCTGACGGCTTTTTGTCTCCAGAGTATCTTCAACAAAGTCCTCCAGACTTCTGCTGGAGTTTCTCTGAGTCTATCATTTGGTTTTAAACTTGCATTCAGCCTGTGATGTCTCCAGGTGAGATTTCAGGCAGGTATTTTTTGGGGTCTCCAGGGAAGGGCTGAGATGGGGCCTGGTTAAAATGTCCCATCAGGAAGATTCCGATGGTGCCCAGTATAAACAGTAGCGCCATGACGATGAAGCACATTCTGTCAATCACCCTGGCAACCAGAAACCATTCTTCATTTTCCTGCAGAGCGAGAAGGATGACTGGAATTTAGACGTCAACACTAGTTTTTCTGGGATTGGAAAGTTTAACCCCAACACAAACATCCACTGTTCTTGTGTAAATAAGAGACACTTTCAGCCTCGTGTTTGGAGAATTCTGGAACAGCCACTTACACTTTGAAAGTCATTTTGGTGCTTGGCACTTTCCGCAATGTGTTTACACGAAGACACACACTGCTGCACTTCTGGTGAAGCTGAAGCCAAATTGGATTCTAGATCCTGTGCTGTGTTCCCTCCCAGACCATTTTCTGAGGTCAGACCACAAAATAGCAAATTAAAGGCCAGAAACCATATGGCAGAAAAAAAAAATCATTATTGAAAATGTTATTTAGTTGTATTTAACATTTGATTTATTTATTAATTATATATATATTTAATATTATATAAAAATAAGTAAAAAAGTATT
>NW_015542398.1:532591-554136 GCF_001515605.1 Sinocyclocheilus anshuiensis | reverse complement strand
CTTTTTTCTCAATGTTGAAAATTGCTTAATGTTTTTGTGGAAACTGAGATAAATTTTTAGGATACAAAAGAAGAGCATTTTTTTTTTAATATTTACTTTAAAAACTTTTCTAACCCTATAAATGTATGTACTGTTACTTTTAATCAATTTAATGCATCCTTTCTGAACAAAACTAAAAAAATAAAAAATTCTTACCAACCCCAAACTTTTGAATAGTAGTGTATATAATTTGTTCATAATTGCTAACTCACGTATTTTCTCTAAAGTGTTCTTCAGCAGCCCCTTTCTCTTCTTCAGTCGACTGAACATCAGCTCTGAGCGTGCTGTTCTGAACATGTATTCATCAGCCTTTGCTATTAATCCCAAAGAGCTTCGTCTCCTGCGGCGAAGCGGAGTGCCGTTGCCAAGGGCAAACATTTTAAATTCCCCTTCCTCCTGCTCAGGTGTCCAGCGCTGCATTGTCATCCTCAGCAGTCGAGGAAGGATGTTCAGCAAGACCTGAGTACCCCGAAAATGGAGGGAAAAGCGATTATAGCTTCATGTATAATAATAACTTTTTCATTATGTCCTCATGAATTGGACAAAAAGCATAAAGATGGTTAGATAGTTCTGTTGTACCTTTCTGATGGTGTTGCTCATGGGGTGGGTGTTTGGAGTTCGCAGAGAAACGTTCAACACCACCACACAGTTCATCACAGTTATTGTGGTCACCGACATCACAAACATCAGATACCTGCAAAGAACACAGATTTTTCTAGAAAATGTGTGCTAAAACAGACAATAGTGTATATAAACTGTTTTATCTTATGTTGCACACATTGAATACAAGTTGATCAGAAACTGCTGAAAAGGTGTGATGAGTGAATAAAAGCACAGACTCACTTTCCGATGAGAGGAACAGCTTGGGAAGTTTCTGGAACTTTCTTGGCAATAAGGAACAGGAAGACAGTCTGACCGAGCAGGATTGCAATGGTCATAGTACATTTCTGTCCTCCAGCTGTTATAAACAAACAATTAATTCAACATACCGATCACAAACATGCTGATGAACTGAATGATAACGTCTCTTGATTTGTTAGGTTAAAGTCTTACTGTAAAAGTTATTAATTCACTTCATTTTGATTATCATGAAGCAAATGAGTTCATGTTTATCATGGATAAAGCCATCTGCTATTGTCCCGCTGGTCAATGGCTCTTGATGACATTACCAGCCACACTTCATGTTTAATTTCTTCACAAAAAAAACCTTCTACATTTGTAAGAACTTGTTGAAATAGCAAGCCATGCATTGTAACATCTGTTAGGATCCACTATGGAGTCTGACCTTTGGCCGGCAGGAAGTAGACGAGCAACCCAAGGGATGAGAAGAGGACACAGGGCACGATGATATTGATGATGTAGAACAGGGGTTTCCTCTGGATGATGAGGAAGAAGATGATCTCCTGGTACTCCAACTCATCTGGGCTGTATCGCTTGTTCACAACCTTCTTAGCAGGGCGGTGCTTAATAATCCATTCCCCATTCTCTGACCAATCAGGGCACAGGACAAAATGCATGTTAATGAGTAAAATGATCATTAGTGGTGTCGACTGAGGCAACCATTACTCTAAGGGATAAGGATATGAACAAAACCATCTTACAATATTAAACTTCATCCTAAACTTTTTGTATAATTAATGGATAAAACTTCAGATTGTGAGACTTGCTGAGTTGAGATGTGATATTACTTTTTATGCAATTGTATTTATAATGGGTCAAAAACCCCATAAACTCTGTAAACCAGTTTAAGGGTGTATATGGGTTTATAAACCAGTTTAATTTTTTTTTTTTACCCATTATAAATACAATTACATAAAAAGTAATGGCACATCTCTACTTAGCAAGCATCACAATTTGAGGTTTTATCCATAAATTATACAAAATGATTCACATGCCAAAGAATATCCAGAATTCAGACATTAATTTTTTTCTGGGGTTTGGAAGTTAAAATGTGACATTACTTTAATTGTATATTTGTTTGTATTGTATGATAAAATTGCCAAAAAGAAACAAACAAACAAAACTTAGTAACCACCTAGAGAACTGTTGCAACCACCCAAAACAACACACGACTTTATGGTAAAACAAGTCAAGTAAAATTTATTTTTATATCGCTTATCAGCTTTACAGAAAATCGTGATGCTAATGTTTATAGTATATTAATATCTTAATGCCTTATAGTCGCATATATAAGGGCAATAGTATAGTTGAGATATGAGATATGCTATAGTATATATCACCCTACATGAGTATACCCAACTTTATATAAAGAGCTGGGTGATAATATAGTTACATTTTGTCACAAAAAAAAAAAGGCTTATAGTACATACATGACGCAACACGTCTGGCATGGATAGCCAGTTGACTGTAATTTTAGTTAATATGTTTACTAAGATTTGCAGGACTTTCATTTACAACAGTTAAACATGGTTTTACAATTTGAATAACACGCAACAACTAAATTTTACTTGATGTCAAAAAAATAAAGTGCTATAGGTGGTTTAGTACCAGTAAAAGCTTCTGGATCAATCTCAATCCACTCCATAGTGACGTTATCCTCGTCTGACAGCATCAGTTTGATTTCATTGGCATTGTACGTCTCCGACCTGCCAAAACAATCAGAATGAAAGCCAGAATAAAGCTACTTGTCCTGTTTCTATGTATTTCCACCACTCAACACTGTCAAGACAGACGGATCAGCCGTACCTGAACACCATGCTGCAGTTCTGCCAGTCAAAAGGGAAGTAGTTGACTTTGATGCCACAGGAGCTTTGGTAGATGGCAGGGGGCAACCAGACCACGCTACCGTCAGGATCTATCAGAGCGTTAGTGTAGAGCGCCACCTCGAAACGCCCATCCACACTTCACACACACACACACACACACACAAACAGGTATTTACAGGTCACATTTGATGGACTAAAATGCTCAGAATTGCAAATATGTTTCAGACTAGTTACTTTCATAATAAAAAACTACAACAAAGTTGAAGATACAGTGAGATGATGATGATGATGAAGATGGATTTTTACGGCAACTTTTTTAGTGTTTATTCTGTGTTTCTGCCTTTTAGATAATCTGCAAAATCAAATCAATCTTTAATAATTCAGTCTCTCACTTGTTCTCCAGGCCAATGTCGGGCAGCCAGATAGCTTTAGAGGGAAGACGCATACGTGTTATGTTCTCAAAGACCTCAAACCCTGTCCTGTTGGCCCAGCGGAGACGATAATCGTGCCATTTCTGGAAAGAGAGAGAGAGAAAGAAAGGTATTTTGCTCTGAAATCACTGCTTATTTTACTGTACATATACAGAGATGTGATTAATCTTACCATCTCAATCCAAACGCAGGTGCTGAGGGTCTCTTCTTTCTCATTCTGAACATGAAAAAAAGGATGACAAACCATAGAGTCACATATTTCACATAGATTTACCTTGTGTATACACACACATGCGGAGCTTTACCAGAGAAATTAGGTTGGTGAGGGTCATCTTGATCTTCACATCAGTGATGTCACCATGGTTCTCCATATGTCGTATGTTCTTGTTGTATCCCACCATTAGATCTCTGTGTAGAGATCCTTCTAGATTACAGATCACATCTGAAACACACAGCATGTCAATCTAATCCTTCATCAAAAAAAGTTATTGTACCTTCACTCAAAAAATAACTTGTTAATTTAATTTAATTTAAGGATAACTTTTCCACACAATTAGTTAAGGTCATTTGAAAAACATGTTTTGTTGAATATCATTACAAACAACAACAGCTTTGAATGTTCACTGTAAAAAATGATTGCTGCAATTAGTACAGACATGTGAAGACCCAAAAATTATGTCACGAATGCACTAAAAATCTTGCATTTAATTCATTTCCATAAAATTGAAGTCAGTTCTGTGAAAAGTGCAGTTTGTGGATTTTCCAGTGGATTTTCAGCTTTTAATTACATGTTTTCAGTTTTGGTCTTGCACCAGTTGGAGATGTTTTGGATGTACGTATTTCCCCCCTCTTCTATTATGTAATGTAATGAAATTCATATATGTATTAAGCGTGACTTATGTGTCCAAATACCAATTGGGCCCACTGCATTGAATCCTATAGGGTTCAACATTCTGTGTTATGATTCTGTGTTTTTTTGTTTCTTTGTTCTTCCAAATTATTTTTCAGAATAGTCTTCTTGCTGACCTTTAGTCTTGGTTGGTCTGTGTACACACACATTATATCTTTACAATTAAAACAATCTCTTTATTACTAAAGCAGATATATATTTATGTAATTATGTAATGCTCATGTAAATCAACAAAGATTTATTTCACACCCACTTTGACAGTTCAGCATGCTGACACTCAGTTCTCTAGCTTTAACACTTCACAAAGGCAGAGTGTGAACATGTAAAGACCAGTGGTGCCATAAAGAATTTGTCCGCTAGAACGAACCCATGCTGAACCACTGAAAACTTCACAAGGTCATAATCCATGCCACTTTGTGCATCACAAGCCCTCAGAACTCAGAAGAACACGCCATATTACCTGAGAATGAGAGTGATAGAAGGGTCCATAACCAGACGGTTTTTGTGGAAGAGATCAGATCCATGTCTAATATCCTCAGAGCAGCATTAGTGAAGAAGGGCTCTCCAGCTGAGGGAAACACAGTTGTTTAGAAATGGGAAGGGTTACAGGAAAAATAGGTGTGGTTCCAAACTTGAATCCTCATTGTTATTTTCAGAATGCCCACACAGTCTGTACCCATACAGTTCCTCACATTTTCAGCTGTCACTATACACACACACACACACACACACACATATCGAAGACCTCAAAGAGAGGTCACTGGAACTAGTTGTTTTCTCGGTTACACTTTACTTGAAGGGGTGTGCATAAGACTGACATGACACCTTCATAATCATGACATGACACCTACATAATCATGACATGACACATGTCATGAATATGAAGGTTTTTTATGCATGTTTATGACAACTGTCATTAAGTGTCATTCGCTCAGTTATGTAATTTTTAATGCAAAGATGACATTGTTTGAGATGTCTTTGTTGTGGGCTATGGTTAGGGGTAAGGGTAGGGGTATGGTTAGGTCAAATACTGCCATATTTGCATTAAAAATGACATAACTGAGCGAATGACACTTAATGACAGTTGTCATAAACATGCATAAAACCTCCTTCATATTCATGACATGTGTCATGTCATGATTATGAAGGTGTCATGTCAGTCTTATGCACACCCCTTCAAGTAAAGTGTTACCGTTTTCTCTCTGTCTGTTTTTTCTCTGATGTCAAGCAGAAAGATAAGGTTACAGTATTTCCCACAAGTCTGTGCACAGATGGTGTCCCAGGCATGATTTGTGGAAGGATGTGTGTCATCAGCTGTCATGTGTTCATCTCTGTCTAACGATTGTCATCTGGGGTGACAAAGAGGGTCATAACACCATAAATTCCTATAAATTCCTTCATTTACAAATTGGGTTGGTTTAGCTTTCAATTAGGATCTTAAGGGGTTAGTGGAGTTTTAAGCATGTTTTATGCATGAATAGACAGTTTTCTGGAATTTTTGAGTGTTTGAGCAGAGCTGTGAGCTGTACTATGGGTCAACGGGTGCTAATGGGGATCATATCCTCTAGTGTATTATTTTAAGCCTAATGGCATCTCTGAGGCATACATTTCTGACAGCTGCATTTAGTCTAATCTATGTTTTAGGATGTCTTGGAGATACATCAAATGAGAAACCTTGATACTTATCCATTTTTTCCCAAAAAGGTCTGACAAAAAAACTGTTGAAAATGCAGTCATTGTCTTTTTTAGGGGAATAAACTGGTTTTGTATGAGTCATTTAATCATTCACTCAGCTGAATCATTAAAAAACACTTATTCGTTCAAGAAACATCACTGCTTTATGTTACTTGGGGACACGAAAAAGCTGCTTCTGCTTTGGATGTTTTTAGAACTTTTTTTTTTTACAGAACTGTTGTATAAAAGCAATTTCAGCTGCTGGTGAAAATCAGAATGGCTATAAATGCCTCATAAACTGGTTCACCTCGTGTCCAGTGTAAAGGAACAGATCAAACAAACAAATATAAAAACAGACAGACAGATAGTCAGACAGAGAGATAGACTAACAAATGAACAAACAATCTGGATGGATGGACGGATGGATAGACAGATAGTCAGACAGACAGACTAACGAATGAACGAAAGATCCGGATTGATGGATGGATGCTTTAATCAACATACTTTGTTGTTGAATAAACATGAATTTCATGTTTAATGCTGTCAGAGTAAATGTAACAAGGGATCATAATATCTGATCATAGCAGAGAGCTCAGAAATATCATGTGTTGCCACCCTGCACCTCTACAATCCTTTACCGATGAGTGTTGGGGTTTATTTTTAACACTTTGGAATTTTGGAATGAAGGATTCTAGACTGGTTGTTTGTTTGAGGATCAGAGATACAGGGCTTATTAATACAAAATCATTCCATATAATTCCATTAGAATAGAATAGAATAGAATAGAATAGAATAGAATAGAATAGAATACTTCGTACTGGTACTACTTGTTGATTGAGATTGCCAAGAGATGGATTAAAATGGAATTCTAAACTAAAGTATGAGAGGAGCAAGTTCATTCAATCCTGTCAATCATTACGCAACAGCTGTTTGCATCACTACTGTGTGTGACAGTTCTTCTGGCATCCACCACCCCATCTCATGCATTATTTCTGGCCATTCATAATTCCAGTGGGGCTTTTAGTGCTTAAATTGAGTCTTGAATCAATCATACTCAAGGAATTATATAAACATGCAAAGCCATGAAACTACAGTTGATTGGCACTGAAAGTGAATTTACATTATTCTGAATAAATCACTAAAGCATGCTTCTTATGGGGAACATACTGGGTGGAACAGACAATGAGCTGCAACTGCCAACTATCAAGTACTAATGCAGCATGGCATTTCTCAGTGTTCCTTTAGGATCCTCCAGAATCTTTTAATGCTCATTCTGAAGCCCAGAGGATTGTCATCAGCTCCAAATAAAGAATCAGAATGACGTTTGTTAGTAATGCAGGGACACCTGTCGCGGAACAGCACAATTAGCACAGTTCCCGTATGCTAAAACACCTCAGAAATTAAATCTGAGCCAAACAAAAAAGTCCCCCTGAGTTTCCAGCGCTGCTTTCTGCTGACAGAGATGTTCAGCTGCCATGAACTGACATGATCATAGCAAGTGCAGGTTCAGTGGGGGTAAACAAGCCTTTAAATAAGGTGATTTGTCACAGCAATTTCTTCCCTTTCCCATCTAATAAATCTGAAATAGAAATGTTACATAATAGTTAGTGGTAGTGTAAGGATAAATATAACAGTAGAAAAAGACAGGAATTAAATATTGGAATGGTATGAAATACATGCCTGGAAAAAAGGAGAAAGGGATAAAAGAAAAAAGGGAAAGGAGGAGAAGAAGAAGCAGCAGCAAAAAGGAGAAAACGAAGGAATAAAGGGGAAAAAGAAAAAGGGGAAGAGGAACAAAAGAAAGGAAGAGGGAGGTAGGTTAAAATAAAAGCTCAATTTGAATAAAATATATTGTAGCTCATATATTACAATGCCCAGATACTTTTTTTTCCATATGCGTGTTTGGTTCTTTTTTTGTATAAGAATTTTGTCATTGTGTGTTTTTAAAAAGAAAGAAAGAAAGAAATACCTGACAAGCTCTTAAATATAAAGACAAAATTAATTTAAATAGTTAAATCTTTAACTCCATTTAATTTTCTCTTTTTTAATGATTTGTTTTCATATAAAAAATACAAAGTAATACAAATAAATATATAACAAACATCAAATATAATGCAGCTCAGACAGGAGGATCAACCTCTGTCCCTGTGAAATAAGTTAAATCGGGGTGTACATATTGTCACGTCAGTCCAGTCTCTGTACACAGTGACCGACTGAGACCCTTCATCCTCCAGAAAAGTGTCAGCTGTCCTGTGATGACTCTAGAAAGAAGGTCTCATCCAATCATTTCCATAGCAGCAGGTGATGTCACATTAGAAGGTTTAGGATGTAATAACACTCAATGTCACGGATGCCATTTCAGCTCAAATATGATTTCAGCAGCGTATATGAGTGTGTTTTATGATTTGAGAGCATCAATGGTGACGGCAATGATGCGTGGCATGCTGCGATAGAACGCTTCATTCTCCAAACCCACCAAGCTGTAAAAGGTCAAAGGTCGCCCACCAACAGTGGCCTTGATCCGTGATTGGTACAAACCACGTTCATTCTTAGAATTCAGGTCAACCAGCACCTGAGATGATGAACACACTCAATGAGATATATACAGAATTAAAATACAACACAAAAATAACACCACACAAACATAACATACATTACAAATATGTGGGGTAAGTAGTTTTTTTTTTAAGAAATTGATAAATTTTTTTCAACAAAGATGCATTAAATTGATCAAAAGTGAAGGTACTGTGAAAGGCATTTATAATGTTTTGATATTTTTTTTTATTCTCTTGAACTTCAGATTCATCAAAGAACCCTGAAATATCTAAATATTAAGCAGCACAGCTGTTTTCAACATTGATAATAAGAATAAATGTTACTTGAGCAGCAAATCAGCATTAGAATGATTTTTTGAAGGATATATGACACTGAAGACTGGATTAATGGCTGGTGAAAATTCAGCTTTGCCATTACAAGAATAAATTACATTAAAATGCACTAAAATAGAAAAGTTATTTTAAACTGCCATATTATATTTCAGAATATTACTTTTTAAACTGTATTTTTAATCAAATAAATGTGAGCATAAGAGACTACTTTCAAAATTACAAAAACGTACAGACCGAAAACCTCTGTAAATATGTACTTGCATGATCTGTCTGTCTGTCTGTCAAAACATGTACATAAGTATCATGTTTTTTACTTGCAAATGAACTTCTACAACACACACAGACTCACCTCCTGGAAGATCATGTTTATGTTGTTAGATGGAACAGCCAGGATCCAGTTGTACATCACTTTGGTGTTGCTGACCAGCTGAGCTGATTCAGTTACTCCAGAGCAAACTACAAAACACAAAGAACAAAGCCTTGAAACACACCGCCTTTAAAAACAGTAAATACAACTCATATTCCTTAAAATAAATGTAATACTAACCTCATATTCCTTTTCAAATCATATGACTGGATAGAAACGCTAAATCAAACGAGAAATTGTACCTTTGTCATTGGCTCCTCGTATCTGTCGCTTGTGTAGATCTCTCTTTCTCCTCCACAGGAGCTCTGAAACAAATATTAGTCTATTAGTCTGGACATTCATGGTTTCACATCATTCTGCAATACTACTACTACTACCACCTCTAATAGTTGTTGTTGTTGTTGTTATTTTATAAATTAAACACAAGTATTTAATAATAATAGTAATAGTAATAATTATGAATAATAATAATAATAATAGTAATAATAAAATATCATATAAAATAACATTGAAGCTAAAATTGAAGTTTGTATTTTTGTTCATTCATTTTCATTCATTCATTCCTTTAAAATATATATTATTTGAGTTCTACAGTGGTCTAAACAGTCATTGTTGTAGGCTAAGAAAATTATAGTTATTGCAAAAAAGTTTCCTGTTATTGTTTCTCAATATTCTGCTACTCAGTTTCCCAGTATTAACACTTACTTTTGAAGAGTGGCTGTTGAAGCAGGGGCATCTGGGTAGGGACAGAGTCAGAAGGTTCCAGGGTCTTGAGTTTCAGTGGTTGGGTGGAAGGTTCCACGGATCTGGATGTTGTATCCATATGATCCTGAGATCCTGCTGTCATCACCGGACGTCCTGTGACAGTTCCTGTGCCGCTTCCTCTCAGAGCTTTATATATCACAGCAGTCCAAATGTCAGCTGACAATACAGACTCCCTAGATTTGGCACTGTTATCCTGTTGTTGTTTTCCAGTGGTGGGAATGCTGAAATCCCTTTGAAACAGTTGGTGGTCCAATTCTGGTATAACAGGAATGCGCAGTGAGTCTAACTTGGAACGCAGGGCAGCAATGGAGGAGAGCAGTGATCCGTCAAGCTGCTGAAGAGGTGCTTTTTCACTGTCCTCATCCTGAAAATTTCATCAAATCACCATCAGTCTTAATTTATTAAGTAATGTCTGTCTTCTTAAACAGAAATGTAGTGAACATGCTGCTCCATCATATGTAAAACCTTAGTTTAAATTAGACAAGTTTACCGGTGTGAAGAGTTGTTGCTCCTGAGACAGTTCCTGTGAGTTCTTTAGTTCTTTGTGTTGATCCAGATCTTCAGCAATGCGTGTAAGATAGCTCTCCCAGTCGTCCACCAGAGGGCCCACTTGCTGGAATAGTGCTGGCTGGCCTACCTGCTCTTTGAGAATAATATGTTGTTTAGAAGAATAACAATATGGAGAATGATACAGCTGCTGAAAAATATTACATTCTGGAAAGCATTGTACATCCTCTCCTGAGCCCTTATTGGCTGTACAAGTATAGTGCAGAAAGGTTTAATGGCTCTACCTGTTTCAAGTGCACTTCTGCGTCTTCGTGTTATATGAGCAGAGCTGTACACATTCTCCACCAACTGAGGTAGAGTCTGAGTGAAGAAGGTCAGATCAACTTTATCTCTGATACAGTCATCGGCCCTCTGAAGCAAGTCCAGCAGAGTCTGCAGAAAGGAATGCAACTCTGTAGAGAGAAAGATAGCAGACAGTAAGAAAGGCAATACATGGAGGGAAGGTAAATATATTTTAAAATATATTAAAATTTCACTATATTACTGTTTTTACTGTATTTTTGATCAAAGTACACTGCGAGTCAAGTTTGGACATACAGTGCGTAACTAAATTTATGATCTTAAAATTTAATTTAAGCCTTTTATTTAGGATAAAAAAAATGCTTGAAATAGGTTGTGTAGAATAAATTGTGCCTATATACACATTTCTTTAAAAACTAGTTTAAATTCATTACATGATTTGAATTTCATAAAACTGAGCGAGCCTACAAGTGCCCAACATACATGTGAACTCCTTCAATGCAGTATAAAAAGCATCCCAGAATGCACTTTGTTAAGGTGCAGAGCTTGTCAAGATGACTAAATAATTCACATATTTCCATTGGTGTTATTTCATAGTTTGATGACTTTACTATTATTCTAAAATCTGGAAAATAGTAATAATAAAAAATGAGTATGCACATCCAAACTAGCACTTAACATTAGGTTAATTCTGTTTAAATATGTAATTCGAATTTTTGATTTCAACTGTCTGGATAACTTACGGCACTTCTTAAACCGGCTTTGGCATTTGTCCTGTGACCCAATCAGAGAACGCGGTGACCCGAGTGTAAACGCCAGGCTTTCCCCTCTCCCCACAGCCATCCCCCCAAGAGGTGACGCCAAACAGCTGAAACCGTCCCGATAAACGGTCCTGGAAGATCAACGGCCCTCCAGAATCACCCTGTACACATGCAAAGAGACAGATTCAAGTCAGGTGATTGTAAAGCAGCTGTAGTGTTTATAAAGCATATGTGATGTTTCTTCGTCAGGTGTGGGGTTCATAATGCAAGCTAGTATGACAATGTGGAGATACCTGGCATGAGTCAATGCCTCCAGACAGGTACCCAGCGCAGAACATGGTGTTTGTGAGCAGCTCCTTCCCCAGTGCACTGAGACAGGTGGTCTGAGACATCAGTGGCACTTTCGCCTCCATCACCACATCTGCCGAGGGTCCGTCTACACACATACAGAGAATCAAGACAAACATGAATAAGCAAACACTTCACAGCATTTTAAGCAAATATTGTGTGATATTATTGGGCTCTTTTTCTAAAATATGTGTTATGCAGATTCTCTTACCCTCATACAGAGAGCCCCAGCCGGCCACCAAACAGGGAGTACCAGCCGGTGGATCGAGGTCAGAGGGCAAGCAGACAGGTGTGACCCGTTCAGACAGATGTGTGTGTGTGTGTGTGTGTATGTATGTATATATATACAGTATATGGTAAATTAACAAGTGGAATATTGGAATGGTTGCGTTTTTGATGTGTTTACCTTCGGATGAGTGATGATGCGATTGACTTTCATGATCTGCTCATCAGGGTCAGTTTTTGTGCGGTCAAACTCTCCCACTACTGCGGTCCAGTAACTCTCACTGCGGCTCCTAATTGGGGGAGATCAATTTGAGACGTTCACAAAACATTTGGGTACATTCACAAATAAAGCAACAAGACACAGCACAATATATAATCCTTTTCAGAAAATGGTGAGAACAGCAATATGATAAAAGACAGTGCTGTGGTTCATTATTTTTTAATGTTATGGCACATTTAATCACTGTCACAAGTGTGTGTTGTTCTGGTATTTTACAACAGCTTCAAATGTTGCTCATTCAAAAATCCATCTGAGCAAAATAATCTCATGTTCTCAGTACCAATACAAATAGCAAGATTTTCAAGTGAAAAGGCAACAAGGTATCCCATTTCACATTAAATGTAATTATGTAGATATGTATTTGTGCTTTTACCCAGCAAAGCAGTGGGCGGCAGTGAGGACCCAAGAGCTGTCAACCAGCACGCCCCCACACATCAGAGCCCCATCCAGCCGAAGGTTCACCAGCCATGGCCAGCTGCCCAGAGGGGCAGGAGATCCCCCCATGATACGAGAGTGAGGCTGTGTCAGGTTTTGCGATACAGAGAACCGCTGGCCACACACAGCTACATAAGGGAAGTTACATCAATAAATAGAACTCTTGCAGTAAAGTGATCCATTTCAAAGCTGAAATTACATTAAAAGGGACATTGACAATCATAGTCAAGGTTTATTTTCGATTACATTTTTTTATTTTAATTATGAAGATTATGTAAGATTATGTTTATATGAAAGTTCTGAGTATGTTTACATAACATTTTTTGTGTTATTTTGTTTTACCTTGTGCTGTGGTCTGTGTGGCCGGCTCCAGGTTCTGCATGGTGTTGAGCAGACTGCACTGCAGGACACGAGCGCTGCAGCTCTCTCCCATGACTCTGACGCACAGGTCTTTGTTCACCTGTGCAGGTGTGCAACGGCGTTTGTAGAAGCCACAGGCCTGACTCAGCAACCAACTCCTCTCTCCTTCATCAGCTTCCTCCTGAGCGCCAGAGATGACCTGACAACTCGGCTCTGACTGTGTGTCCTCTGGAGAAGCTATGGAATTACCACCATCAGCATCCGTCTTTAAAGTCAAAGAGTCCTAGTTATAAAGCATTTGTTCATTCAAGCTTACCACAAGCGCCTTTTCGCTGTCCACAGTCCTGAAACAGACAGGGCACACACCCTCTGCAGCCTGCTTCAGCCTTGTTGCGCTCCGATACGGCAGCATCTACGGCAGACAGAGCGCGGGACAGAGCGGCCTCCATCACTACTGTTCCTCTATCAGACAGAGCTGCAGAGAGAAGCAGAAAGAGATGTAAGCAAAAGTGAATAGATGCCTCAAAACAACCAACACAAAGCAAATCTAAAGAAAACATTAAAAGTAGGTATAAAGAAGAAATATGAGACGTTTAACCTCAGTGGAGCAGAAAATTGTGCTGACTTGGTGTTTATGTGAATTAGAGAAGACATAGGTTTGTCATACAAATTTAATATTTTTGTTTCAACAATAAAAATGGTCAGAAATGCAAACAAATACAAAAACTACAAGACAGAGACCCAGCTAACAAAAATATGTTCTAAGAATGTTTGCTAAAGTTACCATTAAGCTTCTGAATGTTCTCTGAACGTTCAAAATGTCCAGTTTTTAAAAATGTTTTAAAAAGTTTCTCTTGGTAATGCAAACGTTAAGAAAACATTAAGGGAATATTCAATTTTATCATTTTGCAAACATTAAGGTAATGTTACTTTTGAATGTTCTCTGAACAATTCATGAATTCCATGAAATATGTATAAAGTTTTTGTCGTTAAATAATATTTAGAGAACATTATTAAAGACCAGATAACTTTTTTAATTAGCATTACTGGAGAGAACCTTGCAGAAACGTTAGCCAAAGCTCTGAGAATGTTCCCTGTTAGGTGGGGAGAAAACCAACATTTGCACAGAAAACAAACAGTCTGAATAGATTTCTTCAGCGAAACAAAATCCATGACTGGCTGTGATAATACTACATTTATATATAAAAAAATATATGAATGCAGTATTTTATCAGTCATGGTTTTTCCATGAGGACAAGTGAGCAAACTCATGCTCAGAGCAGTGCTAAAGACACCAAAGTTCAAACACACCGATCCACATTCAGCCGTGTGCTCTTCTCTATCTCCCAGAGAGCGAGAGAGACTTCAAAGCTGATTGAGATCTTAATTAACGGCCTGAACTATGGCCTCTGTGGTGAGTGACTACGCTAAACTCCTGAACACAGTCTCACTGTGATGGCACACAGAGTCGAGCACTGATTCTTACCAACAAAAATAATGTTTTATTGAAAAACATATGGAGTCTATATTGAAAATACTTCATATTTATACAGATCTGAGATCTTATATCTCAAAGAAAAGAGATCACTTTAAAACTATATCAAAAGATTATGCAAATCATATTTACATTTATTTAGCAGATGCTTTTATTTAAAAAAAAAACAGAGCTAAAGAATGCTACAAAACATGCAAATTATTCTAAACAGACAGAAATATTATTAATGTTAGAATATAAAGTTTCAAGTTGACCAGAAAGTACAGTCTAGTACAGTGAAGAAGCATGACTCTGCTTTAGATGGAAGAATCTGTATGATGTATAAATGTAAATGTTTTTCGAATATAACATACGCTTATTTAATAACAGTCAAAAAGTTTATTCTTAGAGAAACAGTTTGTGGAAAATAATAATACTGTCAGATTATTAAGAGTTAAAGCAAGCTGTTGGAGCTCTGACATCAATGTTCACCATCATTGGAAAGGCTGTTCATATTTTGGTTGCAAGTACGATTTTTTTTTTTTTTTGTGAAATTCTACTTTTGCAACAAGTTTATTGAAAAGAAAACAGCTAAGCTTAACAATTAGGTTAATTTTAGACATCACAGTGAGTTTGCATCTTCTGCATCTACACTCATCTGCATCTAGCTGTCAATAGGGCAGTCACTAAGGTACAAAAGCTAAAAGGTACACTTTGTACCCTGTTTACCCCTAAATGGTACATATTAGTAGCTTTTGAAAGGGTACCACCCCAGTGACAGTTTTGTACCTTTAATGTAGAAGCAGCCAAAACGTCCGAATACCTGGCCTACCTTTAAGTGCGCTCTGTGGCATTCTGTACACCTCTCTCAACGGTGGCGCCCCACCACACCAGCCAATCACCATCAACAGCAACAGTGACATCACACCCATGATTCCACTTCACCTGTCCACAGGTGAGTCTTCCAATAGAAAAACGAATTTTCTAACAGCTTCAAGAAGTTCCACTTTTCAAAAACACAGGCACACGGACACAACGCAGCTTCTTTTGCATCAAGGCACCTGTGCCGCACAAGTGTCTCCCACCTCCTGGCTGGCTTAGCTTTCTCCCACACTCCCTCTCAGAGGATGTGTTAGTGACAGAAGCTGATGGAACAATGGAAAAGCATGCAACAGCCCTGCAGATATATGCAAGAGCACTGGACCTCTCTCTGAAGGGGTGGGCATCAGGGCCAATGCACTCCCAGTTGAATTCATTAAGACGATGAGAGCAAATCACGAGGAACTTGCCAAGGCTGGAAACGTTCTGTGGTGAGAGAAAAAGAGGGAAAGAGAAAGAGAGCTGGATGGGTAGGGGGCGGGTTGTTTGAATTCATTAACGTTGGAGGGAGAGAAAGAGAGAGGGTGCGTCTGTCATTCAGCCAATCTCTGAATGAGAGCATTGTGCTCCTCCCTGAGAGTTCAAAGCGAGCGAATGTGGCGATCACAGGCACGCCGACCTCCTTGATCACTTTCACGCTTTTATGTGCTCCATTAAAATATTGTCAGTTCAGATCATTGCATCTTTCTCAGCTCAGCATAGCCTCATTGCATAAAAACATACAACATTAAAAAACAACAGCTCATCATTTGTTTACTCGTTACTGGCCGAGGGTTCGTAGAAAAGTTTGTGTTATGCGTCCTAATTTGTTGGACAGTCACAGAAGTTGCTTTCCCAATCTTTTTCCAAAAACTTTTTCAGTGACATTTAAAAAAGCAAATTGAAGTTCAATGTTAAAATCAAATTGGTCCTTTCGCAATAGTTGAGAGACAAAATCAAATCAATCAAATGCTGAGCTCTGCATTCATAACACTATGACTAAATCATGACTAAATCATGTAAATGTAAGTCTAAGAGCTCTTGTTGTTTTCATGGGAAATGATTGACAACTTTATATTTGGATGAAAGCGATTACTTGACATCCATTTGATTGGGCTGCATAATAAATGCAAAACAATAAATAAAAAATAAGCATATTATTTGTTAATCAGTACAATAAACTGTTCCCTTATAATAATTAATAGATGGATAGTTTACATTTTTTAAATTAGAAATGTAAACAATCATCAGACAATAGTTTTTGCCAGTAGTTCGCAACCTTTTTGACTCCTAGGCCCCCCAACAATATTCACACGTCCCATGACTTTTCCAGTTTTACATGATTTACTGGGTAAGGATTTAAAAAAATAATAATTTTACTCACAATTTCTACTTGACAAAATATTTTAATAGCTAGACAAATGTATATCCATTATAAAAAATATTATAAAGATTTTATTAATTTACATGACTTCTCCAGGTCTAGAAATCACACTTTTTTTTATTACTATCTCACTTATCCAGGTTTTTCAAGTGGAAATCCTGGCTCTTCATAGAGAGACAGGGTACCACCCCAGTGACAGTTTTGTACCTTTAATGTAGAAGCAGCCTGGCTCTGCACATTTTAGAGTGGCCTTTTATTGTGGTCAGCCTAAGGCACACCTGCGCAATAATCATGCTGTCTAATCAGCATCTTGATATGCCACACCTGTGAGGTGGATGGATTACCTCGGCAAAGGAGAAGTGCTCACTAACACAGATTTAGACAGATTTGTGAACAATATTTGAGAGAAATAGGCCTTTTGTGTACATAGAAAAAGTCTTAGATCTTTGAGTTCAGCTCATGAAAAATGGGGGCAAAAACAAAAGTGTTGCGTTTATAATTTTGTTCAGTGTAAGTGTGTCAAGTGCGAGATGAGCAAAGTGAGGCTTAGCGGCCTGATTCATGAAATAATGACACATGACAATTGAATGACTGTTCTTCCCTCAAATAAGGCGGGACGTGGAAATCAGGGCAAAGTGAAACATAAAGGAGCGAATGCACAGCCAGAGATGCTCTTCAATTCATCAGAGCTAATGAACGATAATTTTAAGCTGTCACATGGTATCAGGTTCGTAGCGTCTCTTTGAAGTGGACTCATGACAGGCTTTGTGACAAAGTGTGCAGAGAGTCCAACTAAAGTCCAAGACAGGAACAATGTGTAATGTACGTGTGCTGAGTCTGCAGTCAGGATGAGAGACCCAAATTGGAGTTATCTTTGAGCCAACTGAGCAACCGAATACAGTGAGGGCACGCGGAGCAGCAGGCTACTTTCAAAGTGCTTCACACAAGGCCTACAGTATGTATGTGTGTAGCGACTGAGAGAGAAAGACCTCCTTTGAAATACAGCGGCACATGAGACAGAAAGTTTGGGTGCTTGTCAGAAGACAGAAACAAGCCAACATCTAAAAGTCATCACATTCTGAGCAATATTTAAGGGTTATCCTGGTGAATAATGTTTTAAAATATTGATAAAAAAATAGAAAAAAGTAAACAGATCAAAAGACAGACTTCAAGAGCAAGAGTCTCCCTATCTTGCATTCTCCTCCTTTTTTGGCATGCAGAATAAAAACAGGAGCCGACAGTTTGTTCCAGGCATTCTATGTGGCCCCTGCACAATGGTTTTGCCATCCTACTGCCAACTGAAGCACTGAGGGATGGCATGGGAAAAAAAAACAAAAAAACAACAAACAGGCGGCTGGTCTCCATTCATCTTTTGCCCCATTCCCTCCCTTTGCCCTGCTGCTCTCTTTGATGTTTCCTGATTAATCTGCCCTCCGCTCCCTTCAGTGTATCTTGTCCACTTTGTGGTGCTCCGCCACTCTCCTCCACGAACAAGATGCTGATCACAGCACTAAAGGCAAAAGCTGGATTCAAGGAAAAGTTCAGGAATGAGCATGTGAGCATACTTTCAGATCGGATTCTACAGTGTTTGGTTAGAAAAAGACAGTGTGACCAGAAAGACTAACGATTACAAACAACTTCATTTTATGTTCTGGGTTCATTCTGCATTAATTAATTAATTAATTTAAAAAGACAAACAAAAATCATGTCTAAAGTAATGCACTTACAGTAAAGTGGAAGCCTATGAGGCAATGGATTAGGTGAATTTTTGTGTGAAATGTGAATTTTTGTTAAAGCAATAATATAAAAAAAAAGAAAGTGCATTTGAGTTGTCTAAGTTGTCTAAACACATCCTTTTAGTAGTAAGACAACTGTTATAATAATGTGAAAATCAGGGTAAAATTTGCTTGAAACTGTCCCTAAACAGGATTCTTACATCCCATTCTGGTTTCACAGCCTATTTAAGGGCAGAATTTACCAGATTTACATGTCAAAATATTGGATTAAAACCGCACAGACAAAATTTTATCACAAAAGTGTAGTGTTAAAAAGTATAACATTTAAATTTCACATCTATATTTGCGAAAAAGAGTATATTTTTTAATAGTCTCATTCAAATATCAGACATTAGAAGTATCACGAGTTATGTAATCAGATTACTTTTTCAAGTAACTAGTAAAGTTTTAATTTACAAGAAAATATCTGAGTTACTTTTTCAAATAAGTAAAGCCAGTTACTGTGTTTTCCCATTTATTGTCTGACAGCTCTCCTGTCCCCATGTTGAGAGAAATCAGGAGTAAGTGCAGAGGCGTTGTGTGCGCTGTGTAAACATGATGCTTACTGTAGTTCTAGACTAAATGTGAACGTGCATTTACTCATCTCACTTGCACAAAAACCTGCAATAATTCAATGTTAAATAACACAAATATCCTTTATGTATAAAATCCCATTGCATTTCCTTCAGCCTGAGGCTTATTCATTTCACTTTTAGTGTGAAAGCACTTTACATTTGCCAAAATATAACTTTTTTTTATATTAAAAACAAACAAACAAGCCCGGCCTATAAGAAAAAGTAACGCAAAAGTAACATATTAACACATTACATAAAAGGTAACACAATTAGTTACTTTTTTAGGGAGTAACGCAATACTGTAATGCATAATTTTTAAAAGTAACTTTCCCCAACACTGTTAACGACATAACATCTCGTTTTTATAAGAAAAGATGTCGCTTTAACGAGAAAACATCTCGTTTTAACGAGAAAATATGTCGTTAAAACGACATGACATATCTCGTTATTACGACATAATTGAGTGGAAAAAATGTGTGTGGCAGCAATGCGTCACTGTACGTCTGAGTAGTAATGTTTTGTTTTTGGTATCCATCCCATTTTTCTCTCCTAGCCTCAAGAACGGCCAGTTGTGGTCATTCTGGCTCCCCTTTCACCATCTCTCTTGCTCTCAAGCCTCAGTTCTCTGTCCCATCAGAACCTAGGTAGTCCCGTTCTGTACTGTGCTTCCCCTGATCCATGTGAAGGTCCATGTCCATCATGTTTTGTGGATGACGGTGGAAGGTGGCTGAGATCTGGTCAAAAGTTTTGCCTCGCGTTTCAGGAACTCGGAAGAAGGTGAAGACCAGAAAGAAAAGGAGGAGCAAAGCGAAGATGAGAAAAACGTATGGACCACACAGGTTCTGCAGTAAGGAGAGATTGAATGTAATGGCGTTATAGCACGTTTTGATGCCATAAGTAGGTAAGTAAACCATTGCTAGCGAAAGAAGTTGTTTCCTGTACACTTACAGCAACATACTGGAAGCCCATGCCAATGAGGAAGTTGGCAGTCCAGTTGGAGCAGCCTGCTACTGCCATGGCTGCTGGTCTGGGACCTTGTGAGAAGAGTTCAGCCACAAAGAACCAAGGGATAGGTCCTGGCCCCACTTCAAAGAAGCCAACAAAACCAAAAATGGCCATCATGCTAAGGTAGCTCATTGATGGCACAGTCTTACTGTAGTTCTAGACTAAATGTGAACGTGCATTTACTCATCTCACTTGCACAAAAACAGATTCAGTATTCCTCAAAATGAATGAAAACTGTGAAATGCAAACTCAGAATATGACGCAATCCTGCAATAATTAAATATGTTAAATAACACAAATATCCTTTATGCATTTAATCCCATTTTAGTAACCATACTAATAAGTAAAAATAACTTTAGGTAAACATCACATTTGTGTTTCATTGCTGAACTAAGAGTGTTGAACTTTCTTCTCCTGTGTCCTATTCTTCATGCAATCTAGAAGGGCAGCACAGCTAAAAGGTTTGTTTGAGCGTGAATTTACATTTTCTTTAGCCCGAGGCTTATTCATTTCACCTTTGGCATGAAACGGCTTATACATTCGCCAAAAATAGAACTTTTTATATCAAAAACAAACAAGCAAGCTCAGCTCAGATGAGAAAATGTAACGCAAAAGTAATGTAAGTAACGTAATTATTTACTTTTTAGGGAGTAAGGCAATATTGTAATGCATTACTTTTAAAAGTAACTTTCCTCAACACTGGTGGTAACTAACAGCATGTATTTAACCTTGAACATTTCTTTGAAAGAAATAATGGTACTGGTACCCCAAAGTCATCTGTGAGACAACAGCTCAGGCTAATCACAGAAGACAACATTGTCTTTATGCAGTTAAGCTCTACAGTAGTTGGGGGTGTGAGTTTAATCTATCACAGACTGCTACTCACTGTCTCATTCTGCTGTAAGGACGAGCTTCACGTGTGTCTTTGGTTGAGCCCTGGATCAGTGAAACTACTCATGTCATCACAGCCATGGGGTCTGATGCACAATTGGAGCCAATGAGAGGGCAACTTGAGTGTGTGCGAGAAATTGTCGGCTTTTTCAAAATTACAGGGGCCAACAGAGGGAGGTTACATAAAGACATGGCACACTAAAACAAAAACTACACCTAAACAAACCCTTCACAACAAAAAAAAAAAAACCTGCGCAACCATAATGTTGAATAACACGCAGGTATTGTGCACTAGTTATGAAACCATTTGTCTCTATTGTCTGGTGCTGAGAACAATTGAAAAGTGGGTCAGTGGGCTGAAAAAAACATCAACATGTCCTAACATTTCAGTTTGAGCAATTTTTTTCCCAGAGAGTATTTTCTGCGTGACATGCATGACCCCCATTGGCTCATTTACCAAACTCTTTCAAAACACAACCTTAGTGATGAAGACATTTGTTTGTATTAGATGATTGATTAAAAGAGTCATACTTTATCTTATATTTTTATTAATTATTTTTTTCCCTA
>NW_015542398.1:531535-532158 GCF_001515605.1 Sinocyclocheilus anshuiensis | reverse complement strand
TCCCTACACTCCACTTATAATGTTAGTCAAGTTGTTTTGCACCAAACAAAGTCCTTTTCACGATAATCTTAAGTCTCTTAAACCTTTTTCTTCCTTCAATACAGTTTGCTGGTATAGGTCTTATATATCTAAGAGGATGGGTTTGTATGGAAACCCGTTTCCAACACAGAATAAAAAATAAAAATGGTAATGCAACTTTTTATCTCACAATTCTGACTTTTTTTCCTTGCAATTCTGAGAATGTGAGATATATATACTCAGAATTGCTAGATAAAAACACAATTCTGAAAAGAAAAGTCAGAATTGTAAGAGATAAACTTGCAGTTGCAAGAAAAAAAAAGGATTGTGAGAAAAAGTTGCAATTACCTTTTTTATTTTTTATTTCATGGTTGAAACAAAAAAAAACAGAATTGCGAGATGTAAACTCAGAATTCAGAGGAAAAAAAATCAGAACTGGGAGATTTAAACTCAATATTCTGAGGAAAAAAGTATTGCAAGATATCAACTCAGAATTGTGAGATGTAAATTCAACTCAAAGAACTGCAAGAAAAAAAGTAAGAATTGTGAGTTTATATTGCAGTTCTGACTTTATTTCTACGAATTGCAAAAAAAAAAAAAAGTCA
>NW_015542398.1:528821-531225 GCF_001515605.1 Sinocyclocheilus anshuiensis | reverse complement strand
AAAAAAAAAAAAAAGTCAGAATTGTGAGATGTAAACTCAGAATTGCAAGGAAGAAAAGTTAGAATTATGAGATAAAAAGTTTTTATTTATTCCATTCTGGAAATAGGCTTCCATAAGTTTGCCACACAAGTGATGTTAAAACAACTTAAGCCAGTGTTTCCTAACAATGGTATCCATTTGAAGAATAGTGGCTTGATGCTGCACTCACAGAATCTACTGAAGTCTGGTTAGTACAAGGTTTAAAGAAAATGTCTAACATCAAGATGATCAGAGGACAGACCCACCATCACACTCAGTCAAGACGCACCTCCACTCTAGACATCATATAAAAATTATTTGAAATTATTGAAAATTAATTTTGACAATAAAAAGCCAATAAAAGCCAAATGTGTGAATAGTTTGTTAAAGTTATAAATTAAATCATATTTCGACTGTAGTGCACTGACAACATAAAAGCAATTATTTAACTTTGCAAAAAAATGTGGTTTGTATAACATTACACTTAATATTTTATCTCACACAGTATAAATAAGTCTTTATTCATAAAAATATATACCTGCTTTTATATTTTAGGAAGGGGATCATCATATTTAGGGGGCCCTCAAAAAGCTTGTAAAAGCGGACAAAGCAGACAAATTACAAAAGAAAGCATCCTAAGTTGCATTTTAGAAATGTAAAGGGCAGTTTGTTCTGTTATTTAGTATTATCTGGTGGCGCAGCATTTGCATCTAATTTCTTTACTTGCCACTGTGATTTTCAGAACTGTTTTCTGAGTTTCAGAAAGAGAAACGTGTGAAGTGCTGACAACACATTGCTTTAACAAATTCTTATAAAAACAAATTAACTAAACATCACACATCTTATGAGTAGCTAGAATGTTTTAGATGATTAATGACATAATCAAAACTTTGAGGCTTAATTGGGACCATCAGCCAACGCCAACTGTGAAAGAGTTTGTTCAGCAGGATGTGCCAACAGCGCCGTCTACCGGACCATGACAATTGTATTTGGCCAAAAAAATTTGATTTCGTATAATCTGTTTATTAAGTGTTTTTACCTTCTAGAAGAGGTAACACATACACCCCAGGAAAAGAGGGTTCATTAGAATCACCAGTTCGGCAAATGCGTTTGGCAAGTAAAATAAAAATATGTAAGGGAACCAGTCGTTGATTAAGTTTGGGTCACGAGTCCGACTCTCTAACCATTAGGCCACGACTTCCCCGTTAGAGAAATAAATCATTCGAGGTGAAAGCCAGTAAATGTGGAGTACTTGTAAAAATACACTTTTCTGGTGAACCCACTATTTTCTGTTAAATCAACCAATTAATTTTGGTTTACACTCGATTTCACATTTCGTTAGATTCTCGGTTAATCAGGCCACGTTCACACATGCTCGCTGAACGGCGCCGAAATGCTGAAGAACAAACATGAAGAACATTATAAGTAGCCTACTTATCATCAGCTTCTATGGGAGAAAAAATAGAAGTGAATTTAAAATGTTATGTAAGTCAGAATGTCTCAATGGAAGACGTCAAATGGAAAATTGCCATCAAAGAATATTGTACATGTTGTACTTAAAATAAATAAGGCCTGTGGGTTAATCCATTGGCTATTTGATTTTAAAATCTTAAATTCATTCACACAATTTTATTTTGTTATACTGTATATATTGTTTTAATCTAGGGAACATTAATGTTGCCCCTCTCACACCTTCATTGGCAATTGCACTGATATTTTTCAGCTTTTCAGCGCAAATAACACATTTATTTGTTATCCTGTCTGAGCTATCATCCGTAATAGGTCAGTTAAAATGAAACAAAAGCATTAAATGCTAAAGCATTCATTGTAATTAATTTTACTTAATGTAATTATTCCTTCTCGCTAAATTTACATGGTGAAATGGAGCAGAAAGTCATAGAGCTGTCCAAGGTGCTGAACATACAATCTACCATTAGGTCATTTCAGATTATTAATATGATGTTCTGGTATTGGATGCCTCGTGCCTGGTGTTTCCTAGGGCACTATGTGAGTCAGGACCAGTCATTCTGATGTTTTAATATGAAAGAAAAACTGAAATAAATAAATAAAAGAATTGAAATATTAAAACGCTTAACGTTTATGTGAACATTTAACAGTTACGTAGAATATATTTAGACCGTAGTTGCTCGTTTAAAGCAACTCTACGTAAGCTTTTAGCTTGAAATCTCAGTTTCAAAAATGGTTCTGATTTCTAATAAAGCGAATGGTTTCTGATTTCTCCCACGCAACACCTAAACGTCTGCGTTGGGAGTATGCCTGTCAGAGTTGCCAAGTCCGCGTATTATACGCGATTTTGGGCTTCTTTTTTTGTGAAGTTGCATGAAAAAATCCCGGGTCGCGGTTTGCAGGTTTTTTGGGTTTATTT
>NW_015542398.1:515297-528811 GCF_001515605.1 Sinocyclocheilus anshuiensis | reverse complement strand
CGCCTTCTTTTTGAACTTGATTTTTCTTCAATGAGGGATTGAAGAAAAATCACGTTCAAAAAGAAGGCGCGTGACGCTGTTATCCAAGCGATGATAATAGTAGACGTAGAGGAGTGGGATGACTTTTTTCCTTTATAAGGTAGCCTAATTTTTTTTTTTTACAATGTTTTTGTAATGTATTAATTATCACGGGCTATGAAAAAAAAAAAAACACAAGTAGGCCTATACTAATACTAAGAGTAAATTTGGTTCGAATAGCCAATATTTTAGTAGGCTAAAAAATATGTGGCTATGTTACAGCTCCCCTTTGAAGCTCTTGTGTTTTTCTCCTTTTCCATCGGTCGAATCCTATTCTGCTCACAGGTGATTGGAGATGAGTTTTGTTCCTGCTTTGTTGCAGTTTGCTGATTTTTGTAAAATAACTTATGTTTTTGCTTTTCAGATAAAAGGGTAGTTTCAGTTTAATATGTTGCGGGCTCATTTATTGGTAATAAATAATTGATAATAAATAATAATCAAGCGTAGTGTTATTTCTGGCAGGTCATGTTAGTCAAGCTCGCATCAGCTGACTCTCAGCTGATCCCCATCAACCTATAGGAATATGACACCTAAGTATTCCTATATAAGGTACTGCAGTAGTATCAGCAGTTTTCGCATTGCTCAATCGCTAATTACCCTCCTCCATCCCCAACTCCTCCTCTGTCAGTCAGGATTCAGCTGCTCTCATCCATGCTAGGCTGCATGGATGCGCAGGGAGTTTTTGCCCAGAACGGAACCATACCGCCAATCCAAACTGTATGCTAATTGTCAGTCATCTTTGACGATAGTGGTCCTTACAGAATTGATGATAATAAATTATCAAAAAATATTGGGCTTGTTTTTGAAGCTGCGGTTGCTTATTTGTCTCGCGAGAGTTGGCAACAGTGATGCCTGTGTGTGAGTGGGTATGAAATTTCGCGAGCATTTTTGTTGCTGCTTTATGGCAACAACAAATGCACTTGTACAGCTACCCACTGTAATTACAGTGATGCATTCCACTCACTTAACTGTAGGTGGCTTCAACATCACAAAAATGCACAAAACTACCTACAGTTGCTTAAATGTGTATGAGCAGCTTGCAGGATATTTGGATGCATATTTGTGTATTTAGACTTTTGGCTGAAACCTAACAGCTACTGTTACTTTGCCTGTGTAAAAATATACATAAGCCTATATGAAATGAGTTGAACTCGTTTTCAGCAAGCAGGACTGTTCATTTCACACGTCGCCGAAGCTCAAAATAAAATGACAGCAGTAAATGATAGAGACTCCTATAAGATGCATTTGTCCTGGTTTCCTGTTGTGAAGCGTTGCTCGCGCTCGAGTCCCTCCGCCCTGAGAGTGACAGAACAGAGAGATGGAGAGAGACCTGTAACACTCACCGTCCGAATCACAGCTACAATCAAGGAGCAACTCGTCAAGTAAGTGAAAACTCGACGTGTACGTAAAGTGCATAATTTTATCCTTTTCAAAACACACTAAAACACTTCAGTCGTTATAATTTGGATTATTTGTTATTAATCACGCGGACTCTGGTTTTATAAAATTAACATGCTCAAGAACATGTCTACAAATAATAGTTGATAGATTTGCGTAAACTCTCCTGTTGACGAGAAAAATACAAATTAGTTGAAATTATGTTTATTTCACAACTTACATTTTTTGTTACCGATGTGATTCTCATCATGAAAACATTCTGAATGATTCAGTGATCGAACCCTTTAAATGACACTGACTTGGAACTTCATTTTAGCAGCTTCGCTCATCTTTTTTTCTTTTTGTTTTGTAAATTAGACCTAAATTTCATGTCTCTTTCTTTATTTCTGTAATGACTGAGCTCTAAAGCTTGAAATAGCCTATTTTCTTTCTCTTTACAAATTTTATGTCATTTAAATGCATTTATAAAGACTGATTTGTGCATCAGTGTTTTTCAAAATACAAGTTAGTGCTAGATATGTGTTATATGGTCAAAAGACTATCTTGAGTCCTAAAAAGAGCAGTTTGCTGACAATCACTAGTGTAGTGATTTTAATACCTTACCTTGTTTATTCAGTTTTTAAAAAAACTAATTTAGACAGTAATCAGTTAATCACATTTTCTGAAGCTTATTACTTCTTTTGGACCGGCAGATATATGTTTGTTTGTTTATTGTTTTTTGTTCATTGTGATTCACATACTGTATGCGCCCATTTATCCCCTCATTCAGCTTATAGGTAATATTTTCTTTGTCATCTTATAAATGCAATCTCTCCTTACAGGGAGTTGGAACTTGTTTTGTATTGTGTAACTGGAAAAGCCACTCTGACTCCATCAGGTCCATGCATCATTAGTAAGACAATTACTACAAAACTTATCAGTTCTCAAAATCAAATCTTCCCACCTTCATATGCTGTGGTTTACTGAGCAATGCCTTTTGCATATTAAGTCTCTCTAAGGACTTTTCGTTTTTGTGGCATTGTTCCATATGCTTGAAACATTTATAGGACACCACAAAGCTTGACCAATTTTTTTTTAAACTATACAAACAATTTATCTAAATGCATTTAGAAATATTATTGTTTGCAACAATGTTGGCCAGAGTACAAAATATTTAGTTGCACAACATTACTACAACTCAGAGTCAGCAAGTCAAAAGTGAACCTTTAATCTTCGTAAGAGCAGTTTACTCACAAACACACACTAGTGTGGTGTTTGTATTCATGTATGCTTGACATTTAATCACGGCACAGTAAATCTCGGTAAGTGGACATGTGTCCAGGTGGCAGGTGTTAGTGCACCTTGTTCAAGGAGTACCTGAGAGACCTTGTGCACAGAACAAACATCACTGCAGCATTAACCAGTGAACCCAATATTCATTAGATTGACCACTAGACAGAAAATTGTAATGCTAATAAAACCAAATTACAAATTTCAAGATTTCAGATTTGATCATCTGAATTTGATCCTCTTTCCCATAATTCTAGCATCTGTACCTCTGCAGAGACAGCAGGCAGTTGACTTGATTATTACGCTTACTGCTGGTGTTTGTATGCATGTGCTGCTGCACTATTGACCAATCTGTTAATGTTTGACACGTACATTCCCACTGTGACAGGATGAGTGCCGTCCGGTTGCCAGGCAGCATGCGGGGTGGACATGTCCAGTAGTGTGAATGAGAGGTTGTGTCAGCTTTTAAAATGTTTCATGGTAGCTGAAGCAAATAATCAGATGGAAATTTGCTGCTACTGACTCTTAATATGTTGTCTAAGGTTCGGTTCAGAAAGTTTATAATCTGCCCATTTTGCACCAGCCCATTACATCTATCTAAAACAGTCTAACACTGGTGGTTTTGCTGTAAACAGTTTTATTTTAGTATCAGTATTGATAGACTATTATAGTTTTTATCAGGTTTTAATTTAATTTTATATTTTCTGTTTTATTTTTATGCTAGTCCAAGTTTTAGTAATTTTGTTGTGTGCTTTTGTCATTTTTAATTTTTTTAAATATGTCTTAGTTTTTATCAAGTTTATTTTAGTACTTAAAATTAGACTAAACAAAGATGAGAAATGTTGCATTAGCAACTAGCTGAAATCAAATAAGCATAGGGTTTTAAAATATTTAATTTTAATTTATTTCCGTCATTTTTAATTTTACTTCGGTTTAGTTCACAATAATAACCCTGCCTGTAAAATGTCTCCTAAAGATTGTTCAGGGAAAATGGTAAGCACAAACAATTGTTGAACATTGTCAGTTTTTATTAATAACTATGGACAAATACATTACTATATCACAAAGACTGAATTTTAACCATAGACAACTGAAAAAGAGGTTTACACTGTAAGAAAAATATCTGTAGAAAATGGTACTGGTCATTTTCTGCCAGGATCTATCCATTATCTGTTAAATTTCCTTAATTATCCAACATTTCCTTTAACCCCAAAGCACAACAGTATGCAATGCACAATTTGAGTGAAAATTCAATACTGAATTTTTTTTTTCCCATAATAACACAGTAGTACATCGGGCACTATAACTGACATTTCTTAGAGTGTAGTTAGTAAATGAACTCTAGTGACTACCAAAGTCAACATTTTAATTAATGAAGCTTATTAATAATCATGCTTAATATTCTTTGGGGATCTTGTTGATAACATACTCTTAACAAGCATAATTAGCTTACACAAATTATCTTCTCTCAAGGAAAATGCCAGGACTGAAAAATCGCACCACATGGGCCCCACTTTTGCTGAAGACATCCAATATCACTTCATGTGCCAACGGCTGCTCTCTGGGCATCACGGCTCATCTCACATATGTGAATACTGACCCTGAACCTGTAGAGGGTAAGAGATCGTGCACACATACTGTAGAACAATTCAGACACTGAATATGTTATAAGTAGGAAAACAAACACTTGTCGTCAAATAACTGCTCTAAAATAAATCAATGCCCTCCTCACCTGCTCAGGTGTGTTTGTGTATCCTCTGGGGGAGAAGGAGGTTGTGGTGGGTTTTGAGGCAGTGGTGTCTGGCAGGCTGGTCAGTGTGGAACTCCAGAGCCGTGGGAAGCCAGAGGACTGCTGTTTGGACTGCTGCCCAGGATCAGCGCTGCACACCCAGTGTGGTCACAGTAAGGAGTGGGGATGCTGTGGCGGAGCAGCTCTGGAGATACAGTGCTCCAACGGTGAGACTTTTAACCTGTTAAGGCCCATAACATTGGTATCCACACCAACGGATGATAAAGTTCTGTTTATTATAGACCTTATGCATCAGAGAAACTAGCGAGCAGTCATCTTTAGAATTTTGTGTTTGAACTTCCATTTTTTCTGCGGTAGCTCTGTGTAATTATATAGCATCACTGTTGAAGAGTAATTAGCTGGTGAAGTAGATTGGCTTAATGAAGTTTATCATGAGAATTGTAATGCCGCTTTGAATGCTCGAGCTCTTTAAAGGGGTCATGAACTGAGAAATCTAAATTTTCTTGATCTTTTGACATTTAAGAGAGGTCACTGTACTATAAAAACATCCTGTAAGTTTCAGAACTCAAAACTTTCTTGTTAGTCTAAAAACAGCTTATAATGAAGCCAATCTGTCAAAACGACAGGGTGTGGAATGTGCCACTTTATGACGTAATAGTGTGGCTAAACTCCGCCTCCGCAGAGGAAGATCAACTATATCACGTAGCGGAAGATCAACTTCTACATCACTGCCTGTTTAACCTCGCCCACCAATTTGCGCATGTAGTGTAAATCAGATATGTATACATATCTATGGTGTAAATAACGAGAGAGGCAAACGAAATCAAACGATAAAGATGGCTCAGAAGACAACAAGACACTGTACAGTGCCAAGTTGTGGAAAAACACAGTTTTTGCATCACCTTCCTTTTTCACTTCATTTTACCGTGGATTCATTTACAAACAAGGCACAATTTGACACAGGATTTTCAGAAAGATTAAAACTAAAAGACTGAATATATTGGATCCGACAGTAATGTCGCAACTCAGTAACTGTTTTTATTTTGTGGTCACTATTGCTTTGTCTGTTATTACAGATGTACTGAGTATTTATGCGTTTTTAACCTAAATCACAGCAGCGTCCATCTATGAAGGCTGTAGGCTGTCAAACATACACAACTGTTAGCCAATCATAGCAGTGGGCGTTTGCTTCCGAGTCTACAATCCGCCACACTTATTCAAACAGAGCGTTCTGATGAGGGGGGTCAAAACAGGACAGAAAATAGCCTATTACTTCTAAATTATGATGTTTTTTGATGTAAAAATCTTGATAACATTATAAGCGGACCTCAGAGAACAGTACAAAATAAAAATAAAAAAGGCAGTTCATGACCCCTTTAAGGTCAGGTTGATTCAGACTGGCTGTAAATGTTTATTATCGTTCACCTGCTAGAAAAGATCGTTCTGAATGTGATTCCGACAATATCGTTCCTCTGTGCCGTTAATGTTATAGTTGTGGTGTGGACCTATTATGTGGAAGCTTTCCAGAATATTTATTTTCTCTGTGGTGGAAAGAAGCAAACATATTATTATAATACAGTCTAAAAGAAGATGGTTCTTTAAAGGTTCTTTACACCTAGTAACAGTTCTTTTTAGAACCAAATCATTTGGAAGAACCATTTCAGTTTCAGAATGTCAAGGTTGGCAAAATGCCTCATTATGAAATTATTGAAAATTACATAATCTACAGTACATAATCCAGCAAAGAAAAAGTGTGACAAGACATGCCATCACCAGTGAGCTTTACTTTTCTACTCTTAAAACACTGATCCCAGATCAAAATAAATGTAGCATTTAGAGTATTTTCTTTGCATTGTCACAGGCTTTTGTCACTGTTCACAAGCACATACTACAGAAGTGTATTTGGCGACCTCGTAAATCTTGTGTTCTCCTTACAGTGCTTTGTACTTGTCCAGCCTGGAGTATGCGGGCAGCATTTATTATTTCAGAGAGCTGTGTTGGCTCTGTGCCTGTTTTAGATGGTCCTTAAATGAATACAAAGTTGCTTTAGGTTTCTGTGTTTCCAAGCCAACATCAGGTTTTAACTTTTTTCAGGTTTTTGAGAGATTGTTGTACTTATTTTTTTTCTTTTTCATTTAAGGTCATCTGTTGCTGGATGAGGACCTGGAGAGGAGCACTTTTATTGTGAGCACAGGCCAGATTGGACCACTAGAAATAGTGTCCGTTGTCATCAGTACCACCCTTGAACTTCCTACACTTGAAAATGGTGCAATCCGCCTGGTCTATCCCACAGTGCTCACACCTATAGTCAGAGCGCGGATCCAACCAGGAAAGAGTGAAAATGGGGGGAAATCAGAGGAGAACAGGTAAGGTTAATCTCTTTAAGTTCTCCTTTACTACTTTTAATAATTACAGTGGTCCTGAAAAGCATTTGGAAGCTTTAGCCACACTTTAAAATGTATGTCTTTGCACTAAATAAAATATTAACAAACAAATGTTTTATAATCAAGCAAAACAATAAAAAAAGTTAAAAATGATAAAACAAATATATTGTTCAAAATAAGACAAAGTCATCATGTTCATAGTAATTATGAAATGTATACGTTTTAGGGCCAGTGTATATTCAAATTCTTAAAATATATGTATAACATGCCCTACCATTCAAAAGTTTGGGGTCGGTAAGATTTTTTAAATGTTTTTGAAAGAAATCTCTTATGCTCCTCAAGGCTGCATTTATTTGATTGAGAATACATAATATTGTATAATATTATGTTATAAACCATAATATTTGAAATGTTATTACATCTATAATAACTGTTTTCTATTTTATTTATTTTAAAATGTAATATATTCCTGTGATTATAAAGCTGAATTTTCAGCATCATTACTCCAGTCTTTAGTGTCACATGATCCTTCAGAAATCATGCTAATATGCTGATTTTGTGCTCAAAACATTTCTTATCATTATCAATGTAAAAAAAATAAATAGATGTGATATTTAATTTTTTGTAGAAACCATGAAATATTTATTTTTCGGGATTCTTTGATAAATTAAAAAGAAAATAGAATTTATCAAAAATATTTATTTGACGTCATAAATGTCTTGACTCTTTATTGTCACTTTTAATCAATTCAATTAATCCTAGCTGAATAAAAGTATTCATTTATTTTAAAAATCTTACTGACCCCAAACCTTTGAATGTGTGTAAAAAAAACAAAATACCAGAAAAATCAAAGTAATAAATATATTGTAAGGGTATTTTCGATAAAACAACCTTACTCTTTGCTTGATAATTAGATTTACACCATCTGAATAACAAATAGTGAAAATTGTGGGTTTGACCTCCCAAGAATCCCTTTTCACATCTCTCCTTCAGCCCAACTACGTGCTTTGGCAGCGTGTCTGGAAAGCAGGAGAGGATGCTGGGAGTTGGGCAGCAGTGCACACATGCTTTGCTCACCAGCACTGCCACGAACCTCTCGCCTTATCAGCTCAGCTTCCAGCTGCTGGTTCGAGGAGCCTGTCTGCTGGCCGGTAACATTCATATCTTTCTGTCCAACCTATCCAACATAAGCAATATGATAACGGGAGGAGTAGACATACAGTAAGGTGGGCTCGTCTCTTACCTGTCTCGTTCTGCCCCTTTTTTCTGTTTGCCTTTGAAGAGTGACTGTACGTTCATGCAGGTTCAGCTTGTGTTTTGAAATAATCCAGTTAGTGTAAAACTTGGCATGGACATCAGTGATTATGATAGATATCAGTGCGCCTGCCAGAAGGAGCAAAAGCATGTCTGCAAGAGTGTGTGCAGAGAGAGTGTTTGGCTCCGGCTCCGGGCCACTAGAACAGAGGTGAGAGATGGAGGCAGGGTGATATCCTAAATCACAGTGCAGCAGTGACGCTGTTCTGCTCCAGAGGAAAGTGGCCGCTCTGTTTCAAGTGGCTCAACTTAAATTTAAATTGAGTAGGACAGTACAGAGATATTAATTTGTAAAAAAAAAAAAAAAAAAAGTCTTTTTTTGGACATTTACATATGTTGGTTTGTAAATGTTTTATTGTATTAGGATTTTTTAGACATGAACCATGGTAATATGATGTTTTTGGACACACTATGGTAATATCATTTTCATTTTACATTTACCATGGTAATACCATGTTTTTTATACATTTACCATGGTAATATCATGAAGTACTTTGTTTGGACTACCATATATCCACAAACTGTATACTTTAGTATGTGAATATGGTACTCTTTTAATACCATGGTATACTGTACTACTGTTCAAAAGTTTGGGGTCTGTACGATCTTTTGTTTTTGCAATTAGACTCTTACGCTCACCAAGGCTGTATTTGTTTTATCCGAAATACAGTAATATTGTGAAATTTTATTACAATTTAGAATAACTTTTCTATTTGAATATATTGTAAAATGTAATTTATTCCTCTGATCAATGCTGAATTTTCTGCATCATTACTTCAGTCTTCAGTGTCACATGATCCTACAGAAATCATTCTAATATGCTGATTTGCTGCTTGAAAAAAATTCTTATTATTATCAATGTTGAAAACAGTTGGGCTCTTGATATTTTTGGAAACTTTGATCTATTTCAGGATTCTTTGATGAATAAAAAAATTCAAAAAACAGCATTTACCTGAAATACAAATTTTTGTAACATTATAAAAGTCTTTCCTGTCACTTTATGATCAATTAAAATTAAACGATACAGGGTTTAACTGATTATGAAGCCAAAAACTTAACCTTTCAAAAAAAAAAAATTGTATGCATATCTAGATTTATATCAAATGTCAGGATCAGTCTTCACTTGTGAATCTGTTTTATCATATCTTTAGTTCCCTGAGGCTCAGATGTTAAAGATTCCCACCAGCATAATGTTCTTTCATAGCAACTAATCAAATCAGTGCTGAAATGTCATGTGAACAGACTCTGTAACTCTTCTTATGCTTTCTCTTCATATCCAGGTCTGGAAAGCCCCACCCATGCCCTGCGCGCAGACGCTGACCCCAGTGCACAGTCTGCATCTGCAACCTACATCACGCTGGCGGAAGAACATTCATGTGACCGACATCTGGAAATAATACTACACCTTTGCGGTGAGAGCTGACTACATGTTAAATCATAAGCTGTTTGGCATTTTGGTAACACCTCCATAGCTATTTTCTAGTTATGCATGTCATATAGCACATATCTGCTTGAATGCATAAAAGTAAAAATCTCCAAAAATCTCTGTGTTCATATTACATTTAAGTAGCATATTTCAAAGCAGCAACAAACTCTGACAACATCAGTATAAAATCAGTTTGTCCAGCTCAAATCATGCTAGAATTTTTTTTTTGCAGCTAACATTAATGCACACTTTATAGCAACAAAAACAGCTGATGCCTTTACAAATAAAACAATGGACTTTAAATTAGAAGGCGGCACTTACAGTTACCTACAGTTGCCAAATAGAGCATTGCAGTTTCCCATTCCCAAGTTTTTGAAAGATGTTCACCAAAACTGTATTTATTTGTTAAAAAATACAGTAAAAACAGTAACATGAAAAATAAAATCTAATTCAAAATATTAAAACTATAATAATATATCAGTGATACTAGAATCACCTGTAAGTCGCTGTCGCTGTTGCCTGCAGAGCCTCATAATCCATTGGTCATCCTAGAAAGGGGACGTCTCACCTTTAGTGAATACGAGCAGCAGATCCGTACTCGACGTGATTTCATTCGCTGTGCCCAAAAGGAGGCAGAGTCTAAGATGGTAAGATTATTGCTTTTATACACTTGCATTGCTGACTTCATCTTGATTGTCTTTTAAGAACATCATTTAGAGGATTATTTAGTTGTTATGTCATGCGTACATGTGCCTTCCCCAGCTGGAGTTTGTGCGGAGACGCTATCACAAGGATCTGCTCTTGAACCCCGTCCTGATGCTTAACTTCTGCCCTGATCTGCTGTCAGAACCAACAGAACTGCAGCAGGCCAGCAGAGAGCTCATCTTCCTCATTGACAACAGCAACATAATGATACAGCACAACATCAACAAGATCAAGGTTCTTGTGATCTCCTGTATGAGCAGCTGCTCTTCTGCCACTAAATGTTGGCACATGCACTTTTTTGTCTTCAGTACATTTTTTTTTCCTCAAACTACTAGCATTTACTATAAAGCACAGATCAGTGGTTCTTCAAAATCTTTGTTGCCATTAGAAGTTAGCAGCTCTTGTTTAAAGCAAATTTGTTTGAACCACCTACAAAACTAGAATCAAACAATATCGTCTGATAGGATTCCACTCTGAATGTGCAGTATTTGCCGGTTGAACATAACCAGAAATGTTCCTGTGCTTTCATATATTTGACAGGAGGGGATGTTGGTGGCTGTCAAAAGTCTGCCGACCCGCTCCATGCTGAACATCGCTGGCACCTGCTCAACAGTCAGGCCTCTTTTCAGCTCCAGCAAGCCCTGCACAGATGTGAGTATTTCTCCAGTCACATTTTAGCTGTAGTTGCCAAAATCATTGCATAGTATTTATTTTAAGAGAAACTGAAACTCAGAAACGATGGAGATCACACAGGGTTGTGAGATGGTTGATGTTTACTTGTGAGTGACCTGCTGATAACAATCTCTGTCCAGGTCGCTTCTACTGGTTGCCATGACACTGCAATATCAGGTTGAAGCAGGTCCAGGGTCTGGCAGGACAAATTGTTTTAAAACAGCGAGGGCCATATGGCACTGCCATGCACTTTACAGCATGCAATTACCAAAAACAAACTTGTTTTGCTCCATTGTGCACTAGTGTTGTAAAAAGTACTGACTGGTACTGACATCTGTACTTTTGACAACACTATTGTGCACCACTGCTCTTTACATCTTCATCACAAAGAGCTTCTCTGGTGCTCTTTGATCACTTTTGACTCAAAAATGTTACGTTTTGATAGTGTCACATGATCCTACAGAAATCATTCTAATATGCTGATTTGCTGCTTGAAAAAAATTCTTATTATTATCAATGTTGAAAACAGTTGGGCTCTTGATATTTTTGGAAACTTTGATCTATTTCAGGATTCTTTGATGAATAAAAAAATTCAAAAAACAGCATTTACCTGAAATACAAATTTTTGTAACATTATAAAAGTCTTTCCTGTCACTTTATGATCAATTTAAAGGTTTTTGCTAAAGTATTTGTTTCTTTAACAAACAAAAAAATCTTACTGACCCCAAACTTTAGAATGGCTATAATATTTTTATGGATAATATAGAAAAGTACTGACTGGTACTGACATCTGTACTTTTGACAACACTATTGTGCACCACTGCTCTTTACATCTTCATCACAAAGAGCTTCTCTGGTGCTCTTTGATCACTTTTGACTCAAAAATGTTACGTTTTGATTTTTTTTTTTTAATTGTAACTTCATTGAAAATGGTACAAAACTTGGTGACTTTTGTGGCACTGGCTATATGAATACACAAAAACGATGGACATAATTGGAAAAGGCCAAATGGTCATTAAAAAGTAACAATTGGATTCTTCATGGTCAAAAATGACCGCCATTGGAAATAATGGGAAAAATGAAAAAATATGAAAATACAGATTTTTTTTTTTTTTTTAAAGGTACAACTCACAAAAGCCACTTTACAGAAAAAAAGCACTGATTTAAATTATGGATTTATATTATAGGAACATTCTGGGTTAAATACAACTTAAACTTTACCATATTTGATTTTTCACAAATGAAAACAGAGATTTATTATTGTCTCCAGTTGCTGTTATTTGAGATAGTTATATTTAGCCTAGAATATGTCTTTCACTATTGGATGCATATTGCCAGTTATGAATGTGTGATATTTAGAGTTTCAGGAAGTCATGATATGCATATGAAAATGTGGGGTCGATTTCTTGCCCGAACATATAATAAAACGAGAGATAATTGGTTATCTCTGGCCTGTAAGGCCTAAATGTTTTTTTCTTTAACTCAGCTGTGTATTCAATTTTGTATTCATGTAAGTTTTTATTTTAGATATATATTTATATATATATATATATATACATATTCATTAATTCGTTCGTTTGTTTGTTTAGGAGGGTAAATGGGTAGGTCACTGTTTTTTTTATTATATCAGGGCTAAAGGGACTGCCAATCTCTCCCTCTCTCATTTTTCAGAGTACAGTGACTCAGGCACTGGAGTACATCCAGAAGATACGCACAGACCAAGGTGGCGCTAACCTGTGGGGGGTGCTGTCCTGGATTTATCGGCAGCCCATCCACCGCAGCTGCCCACGACAGCTCTTCTTCATCATGGATGGAACCTGCAGTAACATAGGCCGCGTGTTAGAACTGGTCAGGAGGAACGCCTGTAATGTCAGGTAAAAACTGTAATGTTAGATTAAATTAGTGTTGAAGACACCATGCCAGTTAAGACCTAATATAAAATAATCTGAACAGATAGTTTTTCACGACAATCATAACTTTTATGATATATTATTATAGTATTTATTAATATTTTGAATTAGCTTTTATTTTATATTTTCAGATTTCAAGTAAAAAAAAAAAAAAATAGTATATTGAGAGTTTGTTTTTTATTGTTTAGATAATTTTAGCAACATATTAAGATTTTCGATCAGCAAACACTTTTAGAATTAGCTTTAAAAAATGGCTAAATATCCACTTCTAAATATCCACTTAGGGGCTAAATAAACACCCCTAAAACCAGTTTTAAAACCTGGTCCCAAATATCATTCAGACCAGCACCCAAAAACCAGCATAACACATTCACTCCAGCAAACTGCACTACAACTCTACAAACTAGCTAAACACATTTTACATCAGCAAACACCTTTTTTCTTTAATCTAACTTTAACTAACACAATTTGAGATTTTGCAATATTATCACCCCAATTAACCAAACCTCAGCTAATTACATATAACACAGTGAAATAAAATACCTGGCAATAAAATAAAATTAGAACGGCATAATATACTGTATATGTATAAAAATATGTAAATAAAA
>NW_015542398.1:503940-515281 GCF_001515605.1 Sinocyclocheilus anshuiensis | reverse complement strand
AGCTTTACTGTCTATAGAGTCAGCAAGCACATATTGGCATCCAGCTTTAAAAACAAGCTAAACACTTTTCACTTCACAGCAAACACCCATAAAAAGAAGCTCAACACTTTTTACTCTAGCAAACACTTTTGTCACCGGCTAAACACTTAGAGCACTTAAACTCTGATCAATTTTGTCTTAGGCATTACCATGGAAACACCCCATGCCTCCATAAAGTATCTAAATGAAACTCATTTAGCCAGTCAGATGGGAAACATCTGTAATCCAAATTCCAATCATACTTGTATTTGCTGCTGTCTTTTATGATTTATCCACTCTGACATCTGTTCCACCTTAATTGTTTAGTATTTATTTAGTATTCCACCTTAAAATGAATACTGCACATGACATTGTACATTTCCAGTAAACAAAAATAAAGCTATGGTTGAGAAAAATTATTTCATCGTACTGTGCTTTACATTACACAGCACAAAGTGTCCTCTCGAATAATAAACTGACTTATATTTAGAGAGAAATGCTCTTCAGCAAACACACACACACACACACACACACACACACACACACACACACACACACACACACACACACATAGCTTGCACTGTACTGGAACACAGGCTCGTTATTGATACTCAGTCAAGACATTTAAAAGACTTCGACTCAGACAGAGCAGACCTGAATTCCAAACAGCTTGTGTGTGTGTGTGTGTGTGTGTGTGTGTCACCTGGCTTCTGTTTCTCTTCAGACATTTAATTAGTGAAATGGTCCAGATTATTGTCAGGGGAATACTAAACATATTCTCTTTTCTCTCACATTGGAACATTGGCAATCCATCGCATACATGTCTTGAGTCATGAGAAATGTTTCTTGAAATGTTCTTACAGACATGAAACCATACTTACGCCTATATAATCCACTGTCTTTATATCATACAAATGTACTATATACAAAGACCCAGTGCATTTGCATCGAAGTACCTGGGTTTTGACATATTCTTGGTGCTGTTCCAGATGTTTCGGTCTGGGACTTGGTCCTCAGGCCTGTCGGAGGCTACTGCAGGGCGTTGCCAAGGTTACAGGAGGCAGTACAGAGTTTCTCAGTGAGGAAGAAAGGCTTCAGCCAAAGGTGCGAGAGTTCATAACGCCCTCTAAAGGGACAGAGACAGAACCGCTATTATCAACTCGGTTTAAAACACAAAGCTGTTTAAAATGTGCTTTTGAATTAAAAAAAGATTTGTTTGTTATTGTTAAGCAAGTAGAATACATTATATTATAAGGCATGTTGTTAGCTAAGCACAAAAAAGAAGGAAAAGGTTTTTCCTCTCTCTACATGACTAAAAAATTATAAATGAAAATAATAAAAATATTAATTTAAAAATGTAATCAAATAAATATATGAATATTGAAATTGTACTGTAAAATAACAAGCAAGTATTAAGTATTTAATAATAATAATAATTATTATTATTATTAAATACTTAATACTTGCTTGTTATTTTACAGTACAATTTCAATATTCATATATTTATTTGATTACATTTTTAAATTAATATTTTTATTATTTTCATTTATAATTTTTTAGTCATGTAGAGAGAGGAAAAACCTTTTCCTTCTTTTTTGTGCTTAGCTAACAACATGCCTTATAATATAATGTATTCTACTTGCTTAACAATAACAAACAAATCTTTTTTTAATTCAAAAGCACATTTTAAACAGCTTTGTGTTTTAAACCGAGTTGATAATAGCGGTTCTATTTTATAGTACTATTGTATAGCAAAAATTTATTTAGGAGTAGTGGTATTCATAATAATAATAATACTTTTATTTTTATTAACAACAGTAAAATTACAATACTAATATTTATGACTGTCTTAATTTCTTTTGTTTCAATAGTTAAATTGTAGAGCTTTTATTTTGGGGGAAAACATTTTTATTGGTCGCTGACACCAATATAAAACTTGCTAAAATATTTATTAAACTAACTTGCAAGATGTGCAAAATTTTGTGAATGATGGGCATCAAAATGGCATTACATGGTAAAACTATGATACTTTGAAATATACCATGGTACTGAAATTCTTGTACTATGGTATTTATATTTAACTCCAAGATACTTCTGAAAATAACATGGAACTACCATGGTACATATACTGCGGGACCATGTCCAAAAACATGGTAGTACCTTGATATTTGTCTGTGGAAATCTGTTATCAGTAATCAATGTGTCGATTATTCTCTACAGTTGATTAAATGTCTAAAGAAAGCTCTGGAACCTGTGTTGACGGATGTACAGATTGACTGGTATGTGCCAGACAATGTGGAGGCCCTTCTCTCACCCAATGAAATTCCTCCGCTCTACCCTGGCAACTGCCTGATTGGCTACTGCACTCTATATGACATGTCTGGAATCAGAGCCCAGAAAAGTGAGGTGAGAGACTAGTTTCTCTTGTTCAATATATGCTAAATGAAGAATTGTTAAAATAAATGAGATGCAGTTGTATAAAGTCTTAGTTTGTGTCTGTACACTTGCTCAAAAGCAGGTGAAGCCTCGTCCATACAGAAGCCATCCACATGGTTCAGCGGGGTCGGTTTTTGAGCTCTCTTCCTCCACTTCTGAGCTCCTTCAGCCTCTGGTTCCCCCGGATGAGCGAGAGAGAGATGCTGTAAGAGAGTGCGGGGTGGAGGGAGACTTTGAGGAAGCGTTGCGGGAAATTTCACGAGAAATCTCGTCGGAGTTCTCCTGTGCACATGCCACCGATAATGCCGTCAGCCCTGGTAAGACTATACAATCTATTTAAGATTTCAGTACATTGCATTGTGGGATACTACTTAATGTGCTCAGGTTGTAAAAGTAGTAGTAGGTCTATTCTACGCATAAAAATTTTGTGATCAGCCTACATTTTGCATACTTTAAGGGATAGTCCACCTAAAAAAGAAACCTGTATGCATTTCTTCTTATCTGTGGAACATAAAAGAAGATATTTGAACAACGTTGATGAGTACTCCCTTGAATAAGCTATTTCACATAACAGATGTTTATATATACTCCACAAGACAAAATAATATCTGAACTTATAAAAATGACCCCATTCAAAAATTTTAAGAGAAAGGAAAACTTGAAATCGCATCATATGACCCCTTTAATTGTAGTAGCCATTTCAAACATACCTTACGTGATCTGCAGGTGGCGACACTGACTACAGCACCAGCGATGTGCGCCTGCGTATTCAACAGGATTCGTATGTTCAGGATCAGTACGTGTTGACACGCTGTTCTCTGAGCAGTGAAAAGGCCTTCTCATCTGATTCTTCCCAAGCGGAGAGCACTGTGCTGGGCATGGGTTCTCTGCCACATGGCTTGGAGAGAATGGAGCCCACACAGGGTAGAGGCCTCTCGCGCTGGGAATCTCCGTGGGCTCAGAATGCCACCTCTACAGGAGACACCGATTCTGCATCAGGGAAGGTGACAGCAGCCGATGACATCTATATTTAAGAATTCCCTACACATAAAGTTTAACATCATTTAACATGTATAGTACCAGTAATCTAAAATAGCCTGCAAAGGAAAATTACTTTACAAATAAAATGGAAAAAAGCAGATTTAAAGCAGAATTAGTCACGCATTAAAAGCAGCTCCTTCAAGTAAAAACTGCAAATTGTTATTGTGCATTTTTGCAGTGTATACTGGACAAAAAGTATTCTGACTATTTATGATTTAATAATTAAAAAATTTTCAAATTACTGTTGCTGTTAACTTGAAAATTCACGAGTACTGACTAAGTATTCCTGAAATGCACATTGCAAAGTTTTGTGGAGAAAAAAAACATGTAGACCGGTTCTCTTGGAACATTACTTCCGGAAAAAAAAAAAAAAAAACTTAAAAAAAAATCTTTGCTGATAAGGTACATAAATTCTATCAGGTGGGTCCACATTTTTGACATTTATGCATTTAGCAGATGCTTTTATCCTAAATGACTTGCAATAGTGGAAAAGTTTCAAATGTTATATTTAATATTTTGTAAAGGTTCCAAATTTTGTAAACCACTTTTAATAAACATGAAATTCAATGAAATCAATAAATTAGGATGCTAATATTTACAATTTAAAGTTAACACTTTACAATAAGGTCTAATTTGTTAATATTAGTTAACTTGAACTAACAATGAACAATACTTCTACATAATTAATCTTAGTAAATGTTAAGTTCAACATATACTGATATATTTAAGAATTTGTTAACATTAACAATGAACAATTGTATTGTTTGTATTAACAAGCATTAACAAAGATAAATAATGCTATAAAAAATAAATAAATGCTGTAAAAAAATATATATTGCTCATTGCTAGTTCATGTCATGAATTAACTAATGTCAACAAATAAGACCTTTTTATAAAGTGTTACCAATTTAAAGGAATATTTCACCCAAAAATGAAAATTTGCAGAAAATGTACTCACCCTCAGGCCATCCAAGATGTATATGAATTTGTTTCTTCATTGGAACAGATTTACATTTACATTTAGTCATTTAGCAGACGCTTTTATCCAAAGCGACTTACAAATGAGGACAATAAAAGCAGTCAAAACTAACAAAAGAGCAACAATATATAATTGCAAATGGCAAGTCTCGGTTAGCCTAACGCAGTACACGTAGCAAGGTGTATATATACAGGTACATCTAAAAAAATCAGAACATCATGAAAAAGGTCAACATCCCCCGTCACTCACCTCAGAAAGTAAAACCCACATACCACACAGATTCATCACACATAGAGTGAAATACCCCAAGCCCCTACTTCCCGAAATCCTGATGATTATGGCCTACAGACGATGAAACCCAAAATTCAGTGTCCCAGAAAATCAGAACATTGTGAAAAATAAGCGTCTTACCTGGGCTGTGGAGAAAAAGAACTGGACTGTTGCTCAGTGGTCCAAAGTCCTCTTTTCACCCTCAGGCCATCCAAGATGTATATGAATTTGTTTCTTCACTGGAACAGATTTAGAGAAATTTAGCATTACATCTCTTGCTCACCAGTGGATCCTATGCAGTGAATGGGTGCCATCAGAATGAGAGTCCAAACAACTGATAAAAACATCACAATAATCCACAAGTAATCCACACAACTTCGGTCCATCAATTAACATATCTGAAGTAAAAAGCTGTGTGTTTGTAATAAACAAATCCATCAAGACGTTTTTAACTTCAAACCAATGCTTGTGGCTAAAATATGAGTCCTCTCTCCATAATATTGCTTTCTCCAAGTTGCTAAATTTCTCCAAATCTCTTCCGATAAAGAAACAAACTCATCTGCATCTTGGATGTCCTAAGGATGAGTAAATCTCCTGCAAATTTCCATTTTTGAGTGAACAATTCCTTTAAATAAGTAAAAGCTAAACTGACAGAACAGTCTTGCCATAAAATAGAAAAAAAAATCTAAACTATTATCCTAACTGGTAGTCTATGTTTGTTTCTGTAGGCTGGCAAGCTCTTAGATGAGTCTCGTCACAGGCAGAAGGCACTAGCTCGCTCTGCTCTGGCTGGCCGAAGTTTCTCATCTCCACAGGGTGACCTGGACATGCACCGACTGAGGAGGGCGCTAGAGAAGGTCTCATTTGAGCAGGCCGTAGCGAGCCAACTGGAGGAGAGTGACACAGACACCCACAGCACTTCACGGGGAGGTGTATCCCGCCCCAGTCTGACAGACTCCAGTGAGGGAAAACAATCTTATAGTTTATGCATCAACATAAATACACACAGATGCATATTAAACTCGGTCCAAATATTAAATCATCCTTTTCTTTTTACCTACCACTCTCTATCCAGATGGCCTCCTGTTCGCCGCTTCCCCACTAGACTGGGACACCTTCACCGATCCAGAATGCCTATTTTCAGCCGCTCCCCCAGGCGAGTTCCAGGCTTCAGGGGACCAGTGTCGATCAGTCATCCATGGCATGCTGGGAGGAAGGGCCGTATCCTGGGAGGTCCGTGTGGATCTGTCTATTCTGTGGGACACAGAGAGCTCAGCAACCCTGCAAACCAGCACTGGGTCCTGGGATGAGATTATCCACCAGCTGACCGCAAGATCTGTCATCAGAGACTTTGAAAACATGGCGGAGAAAGAAACAGATATTGAAGTTGAAAGAGGTCTGATAGGAATAACAGTTAAAAACAAAATATTTGAATTTGAATTCAAGTTATAAACAGGCTGCTCCATCCATGTTTTTTTTCTCCTGTTGTTTGGGTGTGTAGGTCCGTCCAAGCGGTACAGAATGAAAGCGATCCAGACCAGCAAAAGTTGTGGAATCGTCTGCATGTATACAAGCTTCATCACCACAGACACCAATGCGAGAAATCAACCTCAGAGTACTCGCATACGACACACAGATACACACATATACTGTAGCACAGACAATCCACATAATCTCACAAAAAATTAGACAAAACATGCTAAACTACATGGGGGGAATGGAATTCTCCTGTGTGTGTGTGTGTTAGGTGTGCGGTTTAGGACAGGACACAGTTCTCACTCTGGCAGAAGACAGAAGTTGTGCTCGGTGGGATTCGGACGCCGTCCCTCCAGCAGAGCCAGTGAAGAAACAGAAGATACACACATCTCGACAGGTACCTTAAAAGTTATATATGCACACCCACATATAGTACATTTTAAGTAACATACACTACCATTCAGAAGTTTGGGGTCATAAATATATATATTTTTTTGAAACAAATTAATACTTATGTTCAGCAAGGATTAATTAAATTGACCAAAAGTTACAGTGTAGACATTTATAATGTTACAAAACATTTCTATTTCAAATAAATGCCATTCTTTTGAACTTTCTATTCATCAAAGAATGTTTTAAAAATGTAGCACGGTTTCCACAAAAATATGAATCAGCATGACTGTTTTCAACTTTGATGATAATATTTCAGAATATTAGAATGATTTCTGAAGGATCATGTGACACTGAAGACTGGAGTAATGATGCTGAAAATACTTTGCCATGACAGGACTAAATTACGCTTAAAAATATATTTCTATATTAATATAGAAAAGTTATTTTTAATATTAATATTTCATATGACGACTTTTTTTACTGTATTTTTGATCAAATAATTGCAGTCTTGGTGAGCATAAGAGACTTGTGAACGGAAGTCTATCTGTAATCACAAATTGGGCCTAAATTAGGATAAATACAGCTCAAAATAAACCAGTGTTTACAAGATTATATAATTTATTTGCCTCAAACAAAGCTCTTGAATACCTTTCAAAGGTTTAATGTCATGAATCTCCAGCTTTTAGCTCAAAAGTGCTCTTTGTAGCAGCCTTGTAGCCCTGTAAACATGACTGTGTTGCCCATCACACTGATAAAACCCCTTGCATCCTTACTGGCCAGATCAGCCAATCAGATTGGAGCTCACAATTTCAGCCAACTCTTGACATTTTTTTTCCACAATATGCAGTAAACAGTCCATAAACAGTCTGAGGCTCAACAAGCACTTCCAACAAGCAACTCAAATACAGATACCTGAAAAGGAAACCCTCTTAAAATACTGATTCAAGGACATCCATGAAAACTATGAGGCTGTAAAACAATGCATTCTGTTCAGCGCAACTCTGAATTTCTGTTCTGTTTTCTTGGACCCAGACAGAGATGACACACCTGCATCCCCTTGTAGCATGACATCCTGGGACAGCAGTAAGTATTGGAGACAGAAAGAATGCATTAAGCTGTAGTAACAATAGTAAGTGTGACCGCACCTTTAGGATTGTTTATACCTTATTAAATGAGTGGTGAATTATGGGTGTAATAATGAAGTTGTGTCTTTCAGGCACAGGAGGGAGCATCAGTCCATCAGTGGCGTCATCTCGCTCTCAGCGCTCTGTGGAGAGTTTCTTCGGGTCCAAGTCAGCATTGACCTGCAGAAGTATCACACTTTGTAATGATTTATACTTTATTGTACGATCACACTGAATTTCTGTGTTCTCCAGGTTCAATCTGGGCAGACTAAAGGGCAATAATGGAAAACAAGCTCCTCTCAAACCTCACTGTCTTTCTGCAGAGACTGACAGACACCTAGAGACAGACACGCCTAACTACTTGCCACTGGTTGGTGTAATTACATACTGATTTACAAAATTAATCACAGCGTAAAGTCAGTGTTACCTACTTCAGTTTTCTTGTCCCCACAGGTCTGCCTACAGTTGGCATCAGGTGCATTTCTTCTGTCTGAATCGTACTCCGAGTGCATCCAGATCCCTCTGGACCGCCTGAAAAGAGCATCTCCATACCTGAGCCACCGCAGCAGTCTGAACCTGAGCCACCGCAGCAGTCTGAGCCCCCCTTTCCGTTGTACCTCACCACCCGCCACATCAGCGAGACATATGCAAGACTCATGGTCCGACACCGTGGAGGAAGGCTCTCAGAAATTGGTAGGTGCAGTCCCGCAGACTGACAGTGGGCAGGGCTCTGAGACTGACATGTGTGAAGGTCCTCCTCTGGATCCTGCAGAACCTCATGGAGAGGAACTGGCGCAGATGGACGTAGAGAGCTCAAGCTGGGCCACGGCGGTGGCTCTAGCCTGGTTGGAGCACCGTTGTTCTGGGTTTTTTGTGGAGTGGGAACTGGTGGCTGCCAAGGCAGATTTCTGGCTCAAGTGTCAGTCGCTGCCAGAGGGTGTTACACTGGCAGGGTTGAGGGCAGCGGCCAGGCAGCTTTTCCTGCTGTTGCGTCACTGGGATGAAAACATCAAACTGAACGTGCTCTGCTACAACCCCAATAACATGTGAGAAACTGCCAACAGGATTTTTGGTCTTTAATTGACCCTGTTGGCTACACTCACAATTCAACTTTATAGCAGAATAGAATTCATCTAAGATGTCCTTTAAAAAGGACTGGAAATAAAGGATTCTAAGTTGTGTTCAAGTTTTCTCATGCCCAGACCATAATACTGTACAAGCTTTGCCTTAATCTTTGGGCCTCAGTCTAAGTAGAATGCAGTTCACTGCAGATCTGACAACACTGTATCTTAGCAATAGCAAAATGACTAGCATTGGATGCTTCATGAAAACAATCACCAACATTTATAGCAGGCCAAAATTACACATTCTTGCCTTAACTTAAGCTACCGTTCAAAGGTTTGGGGTCAGTAAGTTTTTTTTTTTTAATTATTATTATTATTCAGCAAGGACACATTCAATTACAATGAGCATTTTAGAATGATTTCTGAAGGATCATGTGACACTGAAGACTGGAGTAATGATGCTGAAAATTCAGCTTTGTAATCACAGGAATAAATTATTTTAAATATATTAAAATAGAAAACATTTATTTTAAATTATAATAATATTTCACAATAATGTATTTAAGATCAAATAAATGCAACCTTGGTGAGCATAAATGACTTCTTTTAAAAACATTTTATGAATCTTACTGATCTTTTGAACGGTAGTGTACAACAGCTGCTTGAATTTGATTAATCTATTTCTTGCTTTAGTCAAGTTTTACATTTACATTTTACATTTAGTCATTTAGCAGACGCTTTTATGTAGGCGGGTGCTGAGCCTGTGGCTGTTCTATATGCAAGCATCAATGTCTTGAACTTGATTCGAGCCGCAACCAGTAGCCAGTGCAAGGAGATAAAGAGAGGTGTTTTAGACTAAACTGCACTTTATTTCAAACCACCTTTTTTTTTGCAGTGACTGATTCTGTCAGTATTACTCAGTTTAAATGCTGTTATCCATATAAACAGTCTGAATAACATTGGTAAATTGTATTTTTGTAGGATAATTTGTGTTTTGTTTTTTGACAGCAATTGAATTCTGTGTGTTTGGCAGTGACTGCTTGCTTTTGGCCTCCTTGAGATTTTGGATTTTTGGAGTTTACTTAAAAGCAAGAGTTTTCAAGTAACACCACAAAAACAATCTGCAAAACTTGGGGCTATATTTTTCATGTTCAATCATAAGAAGAATCATAACTATGGTAACTATAATTATGAAATTGTGACTTTTTATTTTCAATCACTTACAAATCTATACAATAAAATGCTCTGAATGATTCCAAATGATGCTTCCTCAGGTTTTAAGATACTGTTGTTTCAAACAGTAAGGGCTTTAATCGTTCACTGTACCTTCAACCTGGTTTTGCCCAGACATTCGTAGCTGTGAGGCTGTCAAAAGCCTTGGAAATGGAATAAAATCATGAACAACAGTTGTATTATGATTATCGACTACACTTTGGATTAAGCAAATCCATGTCATGCAAAAAGAAAAGAAAAAAAAATCCAACAGCAAGCAGATCATAAGATTAATAAGAACAATCATTCATTCTTTATCACAGAAAAATAAAAATCACACTCTAAATATGAAGCATTTCAGCATTGAATCTCTCGCTCTTCATGCTAGAAAAGGAAAAGGTTTGGAACGACATGAGGGTGAGTAAATGATGACACAATTTTCATTTTTGAGTGAACTACCCATTTAAACGAAAACAAATCCCTGAATAATTATGAATGAGCTTAATGTTGAAATGCAGAGATATTCTGTTATATATAACATCTTGTTCAAATAAACTGTCCTGAATGAGTCCATTGGCCAACAAGAAGAGATCCTTGAGGTCTCAAAGGTCAACTATGTTGATAAGCTGCATAGAAATGAGTAATTTTTTTAAATGTCCTTCCAATAAAGATCCATTCACATTTCCCACTCCGACATCCCAGACTGAGCATCACATTAGTCCTTAAGAATCCTGAGAAGCATTGTAAACTCTCTGAAACCCCCAAATAGTAACTTCACACTACCTCCATTAACAAAACCCCCCGATACCGTTTCAGCATCAGACTCAGGGCACAGGTCCCACTGGAGGACAGGGATCATCCCACACAGTGAGTGCCCTGGGCAGGCCAGGGCTCAGTGGCGCTTAGCCTTGTTCTCTGACTTCTGAGACGGAAGAGCTGGAGTCGAGTTGAGCCACAAATAGAGCAAGATGATGAGATGGCAGACGTGCAGTGATAGAGAGCTGTAGTTGGTGGACGGATACGTGTTCCAGGACAGTTCTATCAGACCCAGAATGGGGGGGGGGGAGATGTGGAGGCTTGACATATAACAAATTTGTACTAATCAACTACGATTGTGTTAACTAGTTAATGCATTAGATATCATGATCTAACAGTGAAAACTACTGTATAAAATGTGTTCATTTCTACATATACTAGTGCATTTTTACATTCTAAGTTGAATAAATTAACATTAATTTAAAGGGGTCATATGATGCGATTTCAAGTTTTCCTTTCTCTTTGGAGTGTTACAAGCTGATTGTGCATAGATAAGATCCCTGAAGTTGCAA
>NW_015542398.1:497492-502855 GCF_001515605.1 Sinocyclocheilus anshuiensis | reverse complement strand
TGCTCTCTGAGGGACTGTTTACTTTAGCCGCAATCATCGTGAAACTTGCTAATTAGCACTTTATTAGGAAAGGCGATTTTCAAAGATTCATTAAAAAACCTTATACTCGCTTCTTCTGTAGGTGAAGCTGGATCACGAATGATTCGCTCGAACATAAATGCATTTATGTGCATTATGCGCATTTCCTTCAGAAACAAACGTAATCCACTGCGTCTTCAGCGGCTCGGATGTCGGGGGTAAATGACTACTGCTATGTTCATTATTACATCCAACAACAGAACACCTCAGCTGCTTAGGAGTCATTCTTGTCTACATTTGCTCCGGCAGTGAAACAATGGCGGTCTGATGACAGCTCACTCAGGGCGGGTCTAAGGTAAGACACCAGTCCAGTCTGTGCTGAAACACTACTGTCAATCAAACTATCGTGGGAGGGGCCTGTCTGTGTGACATCACACAGACAGGCATCTGAGATCGGCTCGATTTGAGAAAGGGGTAAAGATTTTAGTAGATTAAAAAAAAACACTGGGTGGATTTTTATCATTATAGGGTGGTTGTGTACACACACTGCCAACACACATTTCAGTTCGAACAACTTGTAAAAGTGCATGTAGCATCGGATGACCCCTTTAATAATAGTGCGTTTATAAATAAAAATTAACCTAGATTAATAAATGCTGTAAAAAAAAAAAATTTTATTCATGATTCCTAATCAGGACTTCATTCTAATAATTTTTCTACTGGCTCAGTTGAGCCAGTGGTTCATATTTTTTTACTCGCAATGCCACAATTTTCATTGGTCCCGGCACAAAAAATCAAATAAAAAAAATATACATTAAAAAAAATGTAATTAAGCCTTAATCTAATTCTTCTTGCAAACAAAAGGTTTAAAATCACTTGAATGTTTAAATGATTCAATTAACTTCAATGATGATGCACATTTCCGTCAACTGTCCTAAGCCTATTTCGCGCTTACCCAAGGCCATCAGGCAGTCCTTATTATTGAGCACTGCCTAATGCATTAACTAATGTTTCTACCACATCACATGGTATCTGTGCCCACAGTGAAATCTCATTTTTCCAAATTCTGCTCCATATAGCTATTTATTATTAATCAACAAATATGCTCTGGTTGTTGTGATACTGTCACTTTGCACAACAAACGAAACTAACTCAAATATACAAACACACACATGAAATTTATGAGGAGAAAAAAAACAGTTAATCCATGTGTCTGTGTTTTACCTGAGCAGATGGGCAAGTTTCTTGACTCCTCCACTCCACAACAGGTATGGCAGCGTATGAAAGTACCAGACATAAAACTGATAATGCAGAGATCTACTGAAGCACATGCCAATGAAATTAGAAGTGAAAAGAACCAGAACTGTCTGTATGATCTGGGTTAAGGAACAATTCTCATCATATCACCTAGGACTAATAGTGCAAAGTTCAGGAATGCCTGGTTTATTTAAAATGATCTGAATCCAATCCATCATACATTTGATTTAAACAACCATAAAAAGGATATGATCAGCACTGAGCTTGTGTACAGTCTCTTTTCTCTCAGACGGATCTGTTAGAATAGACCAAATACTGTTCCCAGACCTGTAATAAACACTATTTTTTAAATGACAGTCAGTAGAACAAAAAGACCTGTAGGATATTTAGTTTACCAAGAAGCCTTAGGACTTGTAATAATAATATTTTGTTCAACAAATGAAGCTGCAAGTCCTATTAAAATCCCTTTAAATAGTTTTTGATTCAACCATGTAAAATACTGCCACTAATCCCAAGTTTAATTGTAGGTTTTGATTTTTGTACCTCTTCCATCTCTTCAGCGCAAACAGAAGCAAAGTGGTAATGTGAGCCAGAAGCAGAGCCAGGTGGAAGTATCGACTCAAGAACACATCCTCAGGAAGAAAACGCCAGTTCACCGTCCACTTAAAAAGAAACTGCCTGCCCAGGTCAAAGGCCTGGCTAACATACCCAACAGGGTTCACCAAGAGGAACGGCAGTCCCAATACCATCTGAAAGAGAGAAAAACAGAGTTGTACATGAAAAGCTGGTGTAAAACATCAAAAAGACAGTTGAATCACTTAATAAATATGTGAATGAGTCTAATTATGTGCGTCTAACCTGAATGACAGCACAGAGAGTGAGTTTAGGTAAAGTTTTCCATAGACCGAACTCACACAGCAGAAGGAAAAGGAGACCAGGAGCGAAGAGCAGAACATTCATCTTCACAGACACAGCTAAACTGTCCACAGCACAGACAAATATATACTTTAAATGCACACACACTGCTGAAATGACCATTCATTTATCAAACGATAATTATTCTTATGTTATAAAGTGAGGAAGAAATCAGGCATCAAAATAGTGTCAAAAAAAGTTATATGACTGATAGTAAATTGTTTAATTCAAATACTTAGTTTCTCTTACCATTCATCTATCACTCCATGTAGAATGAAGATGTTGTTTCTACTTGCCTGTAGAGAGCACATCCTAGAGTCCAGCGGCCATCCAGGAAGAGATTGATGGCTCCGAATAACAGCATCATGGCCACCGGATCATTAAAGAGACGCAAGACGAAAATGGAGTGAATTCGATACGAAGCACAGCAGATGAAGAAGAACACATATGGAGGAACCTAGAGAAGAATAAACAGACAAGCACTATTAATAAGACACTTTCAGAATCATGAAAAATGTTAAAAACATAATAAAACCAGAAATGTTGTTTAGCTGAAGTTGGATATACAGTTCATAGAATTAATAATACATGTCGTAGAAATACTGTACACTGTATTACATAAATTATACACCAGCATTCAAAAGTTTGGGGTTTGTAAGATTTTTGAAAGAAGTCTCTTATGCTCACCAAGCAAAAGCAGATCAAAAATACAGTAAAAACAGAAATATTATTAACTATTTTTACTATTTAAATAATATATTTTTATTTGAATCTATGTACTTTTTTATATTTCTGCAACACAAAGCTGAATTTATTACTCCAGTATTCAGTGTCACATGATCCTTCAGAAATCATTTTATTACATGTGATTTGATGCTCAAAAACATTTTTTTTTTAATGTTGAAAACAGTTGTGCTGCTTAATATATGACCGTAATATATAACGGTGATACATTTTTCGTGATTCTTTGATGAATAGAAAGTTCATATAAATAAATAAATAAATAAATAAATATATAACATGTAGCAGAATGACAATAAAGCTCAACTTGAACTTGAACTTGAACTTTCTTACAGACCCCAAACTTTTGAACAGTGGTTTGTAAAAAGATCCTGGCTATTCTTGGGTGCAAAAAAAAAAACTGACTGAACAGAACGTACAGTATGTATAATGGATTTGCATTATATGGGGTCATTACCTTTTTGGTGCGATGGTAAATGCGGAACACAAGCAGAAGAGTGGTGAGATAGAACACAGCGAACACGTACTGACCCAAACGAATATTCTGTCCATGATCAGTAAGATAATACAGCCCAGTGAATATATACACAAAACCAGCTGGATACCTGAAACACACATACAGTATATATAATCCAGTAAATGATTAGTGGCCAGACTACACACTACATACACTACACACATTTTCTATGTTGACACTTACACCAGCGGCCCCGTGTCGCCCTTCAGCTGTGTGTAGTCATATGTGCCATTAATAACTCCCTCCACCTCATCCATATACGCCTTCCAGTCGATCTCTGTATCTACAAACACAACACTTACATCATTAGACAGAGGAATCACGATGGCACTTATAACTGGCATCTCTCTGCATACTGCTATTCAGTGTCTTGTTGTCATTTTGGCTATATGGTGCGCGTGACTGACAGTGACATGAGCATTGAGTGTGTGCGCGTGTTCCTTTTAAGGAGTCCTGATGGATCAAATACACAATTTAACCAGACTACAATTTTAGAAGGCAGAGTTGAGTTGGACATTTGAGTCTATATGAAATGAATGAATGAATTAACAGCATGCACTGCTATCCTATTTGAACATCAAGCAGTATGGAGTTTCTTAAGTCTGCTGTTCCATTTATGAATTGTTAACTATTACTTTTAATCAGTGTTGGGGGTAACGCATTACAAGTAACGCGAGTTACGTAATCAGATTACTTTTTTCAAGTAACTAATAAAGTAACGCATTACTTTTTCATTTACAAGAGAATATCTGAGTTACTTTTTCAAATAAGTAACGCAAGTTACTTTTTTTTCCAATTTATTGACTGACAGCTCTCCTGTCCCCATGTTGAGAGAAATCAGAAGATGTTACTGTAGTTCTAAAATAAATATGAATATGCATTAATTCATCTCACTCACAAAAAAACCCCACAGATTCAGTATTCCTCAAAATGAATTAAATAATGCAACTAAGAATATGACGCAAACTTGCAATAATTAAATGTTAAAACAACACAAATATCCTTTATGTATTTAATCCCATTCTATTTGCTTCTGACCTTCAATGATCCAGTTCAACCGTACTAATAAGCACAAATTACTCTAGACAAACATTTGTGTGTCTTTTTTTTATTACTGAAGTGTGTTTAAATTTCTTCTTCTGCATTCTACTGTACGGACGTAAACTTACTTTCCCTTCAGCCTGAGGCTTATTCATTTCACTTTGGGTGTGAAAAGGCTTTTATATTTGCCAAAAATATAACTTTTTTATATTAAAACCAAACAAGCAAGCCCTGTCCAGATTTAAAAAGTAACGCAAAAGTAACGTAACGCATTACTGTCCATACAAAGTAACTAAGTAACGTAATTAGTTACTTTGTATGGAGTAACGCAATATTGTAATGCATTACTTTTAAAAGTAACTTTCCCCAACACTGCTTTTAATTATCCAAGGATCATGTCAGTGATTGATTTCTACTGCACTTACATGCAACTCTTTGGATCAACCATATGTTAATCCCAATTTCCAGGAACCAAAGGACGGCCGTGACCAAGAACGTGTACTCTGCTTTGAACAACACCATGTGTTTGTCCTGGCATATGGAGGAAAGTGTTTTCTGAATTCTTGATGGTAGAGTCGAGGATTTCTTTTTTCCTCCTGCCATGTTGGCCGCCTTGGCGAAGTGTATTCGGAAACACCGAGTTCCAAATTAAAAGTCCGTAGAGTGGAAAAAATTGATTCGATCGCAGGGCAAAAATGGCATTGAAAAAAAACCTATCCCAATTGTGAATATATACAGTATGTTGTTAGTAAGTATTGATTTATATATTTGTTTGTTTCTTTACTTATATATTTATTTCAATTTATTTATAAATTCTGTTTGTTTAAAAGGTTTTAGCGGCATCTTTAGGCAATTTTTAAATTAAACTGCTAAA
>NW_015542398.1:458369-497325 GCF_001515605.1 Sinocyclocheilus anshuiensis | reverse complement strand
ATACAAATGTAGATTAGCTTAAGTTGAATCCAAAAAACGACTGATAACTCTTGGGCTAACTGCTAGCTGGTCAGACAAGTTAGTTAACTGTCTTATACAACGGCCCCAAATTCATAATCAGGCAAAATTCATAGCTACCTATAAGAGGTCCTCGCGCATTGACGTGCCACGTGACCTAAACAACGTCGCAGTTTTCAGGAGGATCGTGAGTGTAAAAGGTTATTTCTGCTTCTTATTCACGCTATATTCATTTCTGTTGTTTCAGATAGAACTTTAATATTTATTTATGAGCACACATGTGTAACCGTGGTCGAAGTATTAGGCTAAAGTCTTTAAAGGTAATTTATGGGTCACATATTATGTTGACAGCCCACAGATTATTTGTCTTGTTTGGTGAACTATGGTTATTGTTATGTATATTTAATTGCGGTGGTGTTGGTAGTGTTATGTCGGTTTCTCTTAAATCGACAATCAAAACACCCCAAAATGCCATAGATTTAAATGATCGAAATGTTCAATTCCAGTGTAAACAAAGACTTGCAAGGCGTTGACATCTCTCTCTGTCTTTCATTTTTGCTTCTATCTATCTGTAATCAGCTAGAAAATCTTCTTGTCTGTTGGTCTGAGATTCTTTCTGACCTGGATCACCTTTAAACTATAACCTTCAAGCTTTTCAAACTTTTTCAAACCAGGCTCTCAAGCCAACATCTAAGTTTGTCTATATGACACATCTAGTTGTTAATGGCACAAACTTTAATGTCAACTGAACCCCTAAATGACATCAGTTATTTAAATTGGACGTTTTTTGAACTATTAAAAGAAACTAACCTGTGTTAATGTAATTAAAAGCATCTGCTAAATGAACGACAGGAGTAAAAATGAAGGAAAATCAATGCTGAATCAAATCACCATAGGTTCTCTTGATTCATCTTGAATCTTGCACCTGTTCATTATGATTTCATTCTGTGTTCAGTAGTCTAGAGAAGAGGAAGAGGGTGAGGTGGAAGATGGAGGATTTCCCCATCCGGACACTGGAGATGGTGTGTTTGGGTTCAAGTGTGGCTCTCTCTAGTCTGTTTTATTACATCTACAGGAAGAAATGCAAAACTGTGGACAAGCTTAATGTGAGTAACATTGCAAAAATGACCATTTAGACAGTATATATGCATGTATATAAATATAACTTGGATATATGGAATTAGTACCTGGAATTTGTTCTGGATTTAAAGTGTCTGCTACACTTGTAGCAGTGAAAGAGTAGGAGAATTTTCTGAAAAGAAACCAATTTGTTTTTGATGTTAGGAAGCTCCAGTTTTACCACTGGATGAAAAGTTAGCAGATCTTTTGAATGCCACGCCAGGAAAATGTCTGCAGTATGTGGTCATCGAGGGTAACATTCACTTTCCATTATACAGTGTCTCAGCTGATCTTTAGAATATAACTCAATCTCTCCTTCACTTTCCACTGACTTGTTCCCACTTTCTCTCTCTGTAGGTACAGTGCAGTCCATTGGGGAACCGTTAAGGAGTCAGTTTCAGGAAGGCAGTGTTGGTGTCATCCAGAAACTGGTCCTCCGAGAACACAAACTTGTGTGGAACAGTTTAGCACGCACTTGGTTAGTCCTGGTCTTCGCTAATATTAATATACATTACCATTCAAACGTTTGGTGACAGTAAGATTTTATCTTTTTTAGAAAGAAATTAATACTTTTATTCTGCAAGCATGCATTAAACTAATCAAAAGTGACAGTAAGGACATTTATAATGTTACAAAACATTTCTATTTCAAATAAATGCTGCTCTTTTGAACTTTCTATTTGTCAAAGAATCCTGAAAAAAGTGTCACTGTTTGTACAAAAATATTAATCAGCACAACTGTTGTCAACATTAATAAGAAACGTTTCTTGATCATTAAATCTGCATATTAGAATGATTTCTAAAGGATCATGTGACACTGAACACTGGAGTAATGAATGCTGAAAATTTAGCTTTGCATCACAGGAATAAATTACACTTTAAAATACATTAACATAGAAAGCAGTTATTTTAGATTGTAATAATATTTCTGTTTTACTGTATTTTGGATCAAATAAATGGAGCCTTGGTGATCATAATTCACTTTTTTTTTTTAAACATTAAAAATATATAACACTCCAAACGGGATTGTATACATGTCAGTCTAACATGGCATTTCTAAAACACACAATTCTCTTTCACATCTTTCAGGACAGACAGCGAGCGTGTGCTTCACCAGCGTGTGAATGCTGTGCCCTTTAACCTGCTGGGTGTGAACAAGGCGTTTGTGCGTGTGCTCTGTCCCCTGGAGGCCACGGGTCCCAAAATGGAAATCGTCCATGAGAAGTTCCACCAGGCCAGTTATGGCTTCACGGACCTGATCAGTCAGTACCTGAGTGGAGAGAAGCCCAAAGGTCAACTGGAAACAGAGGAGATGCTGAAAGTGGGTGCCTCTTTGACCGCAGTGGGTGAGCTCATCCTGGACACCGACCGCCTCCCAAAAATCCGCCCACCCACCGACGGCTCAGAGTACTTCCTGAGCACAGATGACTTTGAGACCCTGCGGCTGGAGCAGGAAGGGCAGGCAGAGGTGTGGAGGGTGCTGGCGTGCATTTGCGCATTGGCAGGTGTGGCCGTGCTGATGTGGGCGGGACGCAGGTACTACCGCCAATTGAAGCTGCGATGGGAGCAGGAGAACATGAGGAGGGAGTTTGAAATGATGGGTGCAGGAGAGCGAGGAGAGGAGGAGAACGGCATGGATGTATCGGAGAATGCGTGCGTGATATGCCTGAGTAACCCACGAGGCTGCGTGCTGCTGGACTGCGGACACGTGTGCTGCTGTTTCCGCTGCTATCAGGCCTTGCCGCAGCCCATCTGTCCCATCTGCAGACAGAACATCAAACGAGTTGTGCCTTTGTACCAGGCCTGAGAGACTGAAAAGAATCCTTTGGTTTCTCTTAAAAAAGGCTTTCAGCACGGTTCAACTATTAAACATGGTTTAATCTTATACAAATGAACACTTGTGCTGGATTTACATGATATACTTGTCGAAACAGCCTTAAACTTTAAAACAATGTTATACTGTGAACAGGACATCTGCGATAGAAGCAACAAAGAGATTCCTGATACGCACTTTAGTTTCACTATTTTAGTTTTAACATAGCATAACATAACATAAAAGCTTATTTCCAATACAGAATAAAAAAATCAATAATATAAAAAAAAAATCAGTAATTGTGACTTTTTATCTCACAATTCTGACTCGGAATGAAAACTTTTCCTTATAATGCTTTTTCTCATGGTTGCAAGTTTATATCGAACAATTCAGACTTTTCTTCTCAGAATTTTATGTTTTTATCTCGCAATCAAATCAATAATATTTTTCTACTCAGATTAGGGCTGTCGCGGTGACTGAAATTTTCGGCTTGTACAAGAGGACAGTGTTCTTGACATTGCAGCAGTATGAGTACAGGGACTTGTCTCTGTGCTGGTTTTACACAGGCTGCCAGTCAGTGCAGTTTACATTATTACACCAGGAGGTGGCGGCAAGCGACTGTCTTTTTGAGTGAGTCAACTAATAGCCTACATTTAAAAACGCACCGTTCATGAATGTTAAATTAATTTAACATTGAGTGCCACTTTACAATGCTCAATGGACGATCAACGCGATACCTGGGTAATGTTGAAACTGATGTTTTACTTCATAGAGAACAATGCCATTGATTCAGTGTACTGAACAGCGCTGACACAGTCGTGGGAAATCCCGTTAAACGCTGAAAGGATGCTATGACAAAGATACCTCTTTCATCTTCTGACAACTGAGGGTAAACCGTTTTTTTTTCTCACAAATATATATATAACTTGACCTGAAGAAGGACAGACGCAGGTAATCACGCATGCTCAGATGTTCTCTCTTTCTCTTTCTGTCTGTTTAGTGAAAATCTACGGAACCATGTAACGTTACAATTCACAATGGGACACATGACGTAAAAAGCCAGTTGGTGTAAAAATATTACTTTTTTCACTCTTATGATTATTAACCTATTGAACATTCATACACGTGCATTAAGTGTACAACAAGAAGGGCATAGCATCATGAAAAAAGTGAACATCGCGGTTGTTGCGGTTACTTCCCACCAATCTGCAGTTGGCTTGTCAATAGCACGATATTACAATATTGCGGTTATCGCGACAGCAAATTTATATCTCATAATTGCGAGTTTAATCTCAAAATAAGACTTTACAGCCTTCTCAGAACTGCTAGTCCACAGGAAAAAAAAGTCTGAATTGTGCGATATACTAGGCCTAAACTCAGAATTGTACGAAAAAAAGTCTGAATTGTGCGATACATTAGGCCTAAACTCAGAATTGTAAGAAAATAAGTCTGAATTGTGAGATTGAGAGAATCGCAATTACCTTTATTTTTTATTCATTGGTAGAATTAAGTTTCCATATATTCCCACTGGTCTGCTAGTTAAAAGTCAAGTTTCTCGGAGCTCTAACATGTCATCATTACTCCGTTTGGGATGAAATAGCATAAAGTCAGAGCAAATATGTTTTGATATTTTATTGGATATCCTGATGACTTTCTTTCGACTTTCTGTTTATTATTCAAGTCTCATGTTTGGCACTTATCAAATAGTTCAAGATTGATTTATTATTATTTACTTTTTCTTTCATTAAAAATTATGGTTATATACTGTATTGAATGGCTGGTGTAAATAAACCTCTAAAAGAAAAAATGTTGTTGGTAAGCTTAGTGCCTTAATTTATGAACGAGACACTGCACTAGGAATTTTTTTTTGAGTTTTCGATTTCCTTTAAGTCCTAACGTCAAGTTTGTCATGTAAAGTTCTGGACTGCTTTCTTTGGTCAATAAACACTGTTGTGTGCTGATCTTCTGTTCCAGCATATTTGGAGTTTTCACATACAGATTCTAAATCATACGTACCTCAGTTCTTGCTACACTCAGTGATATTGCTAATTTATTAGTGCTTGTGACATGGAAAGTCATAATTCTTCAGAGAGAGATGTGTGTGTTTGCCAGCAAGGAATCTTTCAAGTGTTCTTATGCAACAGCTGCTGTCATCCTTTTACACGTAACCTCTGTAAATTACCCACAACAACCTTCCCCTCTCCTTCTGACTTTTTTTTCTTAAATATAAGCAAATGAGATGATGAATATTTGAAGAAAAAAGAAAACTTCTTCGCCAAGGTCAAGCTTTGTCATTTTACTTTAAACCACTAGAGGGTAAAACAGGGCCAGACTCTGGGAAAGTGAAGGAAATATATTTGCATGAATCGATGCATCTTTTGCATTAATGATTTTTTAATTAATTCGCTTTCATTTTTGATAATTTCATTTAATTTGCTTCTTGCCCTTCAACTAAAAAACAAGTTCAGTTGCTGCCTTAAATTTAAAGTATAATCAAATTGGCTGTACAAATCATCTCAACTTAAATTATATTAAACTGACTTGTTTGACTACTATCTTGAATACATTTTAAAAAATGAACTTGAAATTGGTTAAATTAATTTAATAAATAATGGGGAAAATACATTTTTTTATATAGATTTTGAAGACCTGATCAGTAAAACATGCAGAGTTTACTATGAAGAAGTACTGTGACGTCAACATGGTAAAGTGAGATAATAATACCATGGTACTTTTATGGTATATTGCAGTGTATATTGTTATTGTTCACTAAAACTAAAACTTAAAAATATTTTTGATTAAAATATAGATGAAATAAAATAAAGTTAGATTGAAAACATAAATGAAAATAAGAAATGCTTCTGTGTTAACTAACTGAAATAAAAACATGATAACAAAATACTTAAAATACACATAAGTACTCAATTTTAAAATAAAATTAAAATGAAAACAAAATATTAAAATAAAGCAAATTCTAAATATTAATAAATACTATATTATATGCAGATGATACTAAAATAACACTAGCCTATATTCATAGAACAGCAGTATTCATATACTGAGATTTACATGAAATCCAATTTATTTCAAAATATACCATGGTCATATATTCAAGGAATGTCTTAGTATGTCCAAAAAAAGTAGGATAATATTTTTCAGTCATGATGTTGAAAATGGCATGAAATAAAAAAAAAATGTTTAAAAAAAAAAGCTTCCACACTATAATCCTTACAAAAACTACGGTCACGGTGCAGATTGATATATTAAAAACTACTGTGGTGGTACCAAATGTCAGTATTGGATGGTATACCATAACACATATTTTTATGGAAATATCATGGTATGTGAAGTGTTAATATGTATATAAAATACCATCCAATAATAATTGGATCCAATAATAATTTATATACAGTATTGGATGGTATTTTATATACACCATTATTAACACTTCACATACCATGATATTTCCATAAAAAAATCCAGGGCACTTCAAAGATAGCATGCAGTGTTCAAAAAACACTTTACTGCTTCTTTTTTGTAAGTGAAATCTGTCATGATGTGGAAACTACATTAAATAAAATTACTGACATGACAAGAACAACAACAGCACAAAGACATCTGCTGCTATGTATGTGACAGGAGCAAAAAAGGTCAGAGAGATTTTCACATTAAGTTAAAAAACAACAACATGCAGGCTCTGTATCGTGTTCCTGCTTTAGTGTTTTTGATTAAAATCTCCAGAGGAAAGCATGTTTGGGTGTGTGTGAAGATACAGTGAACTGGCCAACAAATGTTCAAAGACACTCGTCAGCGGGTGCCAATTACACTGCCATCCTGAACTTCTGCACAGGAGCCAACATCTCACATTTGACCCAGCAGAGACGAACTGACAAAGTTGTTCTCACTTAGCTTTACAGGTGTTTCTTCAACTACAGGCACTGTTATGTCCAAGGGATTTGAAGCTTTGAAGTTTTGTTACATCAAAGAGTCACAAGAGTGCCTTGGAAACCTTTTCCAACAAATATTTGATGATTTTCAACATGCCTTTTATGTTTTACACTACCAAAAGACAGTAAAAACACTAATATTATGAAATATTATTACAATTTGAAATAACTGTTTTCTTATTATTCTAAATGCTGAAAACAGTTGTGCTGCTTAGTACTTTTGCGAAACCGTGATACATTGTTTTTTCAGTATTCTATGATGAATAAAAAGAACAACATCATTTATTTAGCATTTAGTTTGCAACATATAAATGTGTGTACTGTCACTTTTAATCAATTTAATGCATCCTTACTAAATTAAAGTATTAATTTCTTTCAAAAATAAAAAATAAAAAAAAAATCTTACTGACCCCAAACTTTTGTTTTACCCTTTTCCCAGACCCAGGCATTCAAATAATCATAAAAATATTATTGATCTTTTTAATATAGACAAATTAAAATAAGTAAGCAAAATTAAACAAAATATACCATGTAGTTTCATACATTTATAGCTAGCATTTTAAGTATGCTAAATGTGCAAAATAATATCTGGTAATTTTTCAAATAATATTTTCCCACTTTAGGCATAAATTGGCAAACTGCAGCTTAATTGTAAATGCTGGACTGATCTTGATTTTTTTTCTTTTACTCATCTTATTTTAGGCATGTTCTGCACTGACAATGTTGTTGCCTTTGTAATTAAGTACACTAACTTTTGGCAAAAGCTTTGTTAGGGGCAAAATTATTTATTGTGGTGGAAATTACAATTGAAAAATCATATTTTTTCCTAACAAGATGCTTGCTGTGCTTTCAACTGAAAAGAAGGCGCACATATCTCACATAGAAACTGCATCTGCACATTTCATCGCCCACCCCTGAAAACTATGCAATTTTTGCTCATTTCTGTTCTCAGTTTTTTCATTTGACTCAGGTTTTGTGATCTGGTGTTTTTTTAATGCTGGATAGAGAGTCAGCAATTACAGCACACGAGTCAGCAGAGACCAGTGTGACCGCAAACACTCTCCCAGAGGACACTTTCACACACAGCAAACTTCTGTGACAGAACACAAGACCTGAGAGAGGGAAACAAGGACACTAGACTGGAAAACAAAGAGAGAAAGAAAGAAAGAAAGAAAGAAAGAAAGAAAGAAAGTGATAGATTATTCTGCTCATTCATTTAAGCCTGGTCTGATTATTTCACTAAAATACATTGCTGTAGTTACAAGAAGAACATTATTAAACTTGAAATTAACTGTTGGCTCAAGACAATGGCTCTGATCAAAGAAAATGTTCATTTCATTTCAGTCCTGAACATTTGTCCAACACTCTGGATTTTTAGCAAAACCTACTTTTGCGAACTATTCCTATGTTCTTCGCCTCATCAAAACCAAACCAGTGCAGAAAGATTCTCTGGAAAGTGAATATCAATTGAATTTTCAACTCACGTTCACGAAGGGATGCCAAAACATTCAAAGGAAGTGGGGCAACTTTTACTAAAACACTTTTGAACGGAATTAAAAATTTTCACCAAACTTGGTACACATGGGCTAAATCCGAGGTCACAAGAAAAAATCATGTAGTTTGGCCTTTTGATGGTGCTGTAACGGGGAAAAAAATATGGCTATAACTGTTTGTCGCAAACTCAAGTGATATGAATCGCCGAAAAGCTTGAGTTCATTGAAGCTCAACAGTGAAGCTCTGGCGTTTTCCATAGATCCCTAAAAATGGTTTATTTCAGAGCTCAGACCACTGTGGTTTTCTAATGACTTGTCAGTATGGATCGGCCTACTGTCATTCATTCATTTACTCGAGCAGTGAAGCGGCACAGACTATGAAAATCCTTTTGCTCAGGAGGACAGTGAAGATATAAAAATGAGCTTTGAGAACTGCAGTCTTCTGAGGACTGTTGCCATACCAACAATCTAATGCTTGAGTTGATTCACATAAAAAAGCCTATGCTCACTAGTTGCTGCAGGGGATACAGTAGGTTAGAGGTTTATTTGATATGTTTTGCACTCGTATTTTAAGAGTAAAATATGCATGCATAATCCAAAAATCGTTGAAAGATCAGTTTAGAGCTCTTTTGTGAGCTCTATCCAAGGTGCCGAAGTAGCTATGTCTCTTATATAGATACAGAGAGAGATAATACAGGTGCATCTCAATAAATTAGTATGTCGTGGAAAAGTTCATTTATTTCACAATTTGAGTTGAATTACTGAAATAAATGAACTTTTCCACGACATTCTAATTTATTGAGATGCACCTGTATTCATGCCAGGCAGGTGCATCATTACCATAAACCTCTACTTAGCCTTCATTCAAACATAATTCAAAGGAAGTATCGGAAAGGCAACAGGTGGGCCACGACTAACGGCCTCCGGCATCTGGAGACCGAGGACAGACGACGCTGAACGTGACGCACGCTGATGACGCCTGCACAGCAGCGCTGGCGTGTTACGTTGACATTTCCCCGGTACACTACACCGGTGAGGGAATCTAATCGGGCTAAGCGAATCAAAACAACTGATATTTAAAAAGCCTTTTCCAGATTCTTCTTAACCTCCGTTTATCGGGAACCGGAAGACAATGGTCATTACTATTTCCAACATAATAACAAAATTCAGTTCAAGTTGAACTTTGCAGCCATGGCGCGCAAAACGAAGACAAAACTGCTTTGGATGGGTTATTAATGTGACCAACTAGTAGACAAATAACATGCTTTTAAACATTTATGGGAAAAAATGTAGATACTTATAAACTTATTTGTCTCGCCAAACCTAAATGTCCGTTCACTCCGAGACTGATAGCGTCCTACGGACAATAACGCTGTGTTTATTATTATAAGCTTTATCATAGCTGTGGTGTGGACTTCCCTGTTCTCTTAGAATTAGAATTATTATTAAAACTTTATAGTTATAGTTATCGTCTTTGGTGTGAACGGCCCTTAATTTCACAGTAGTTTATATGCTAAATAGACACACTCAAATAATAATTTTCAGACTTTTTGCATCTTCTGAAAAAAATAGGCCCACAGATTGATTACGAATAGCCTATTTGATTTTCTTTTGTCATGTTCTTCACTGACACACTGTTGTTATCCGTTTGCAAAGACTCTATCTGGGGCAAAATTAGTTGTTATGATGGAAATCAAACCTTTAAATCATTTTCACAAAATGAAATGAAATTATTAATGTTTGTTTTACTTACATTTAAATGTTTAAATAAGCCATTTTTTAATGTAACATTTCATATTTTGATGAGTTTTCAGATTTTAAGATTGAAAGTCTGGGTCTGGGATACATGTAAATAATGCATAGGCTATTAATAAAGTATGTAAATGCATTTAAAAAGTAGCTACAAAAATGAATGGGAAAAATTCACTAGTTTTAACGTCACCTTAACAAAAATATACATATATTATACATATATACATATATTTTAGAAAAAAACTATATTTTAATAAATAATAATTATATTTTGAACAACATAAAGGCAAGTAAATGACTACATGAGAAAATTGAGTGAATTAGCCTATCAATTTAAATGCATGTTAAACAATGGGAGAATTTTTTACGTTATGGCAGATTTTAAAAAATCTTCAAAATATTATATTTCAATAAAAATGAACCCAGGACAAAAAAGTGCCCAAATCTGAACAAATATCCACATAGCTATGCAGCAAGGCACAATACAGGTTGCATAGAGTTGTTGAGATAGTAAGCTCCATAAATCAGGTACACTAGCCTATATTTTGCTATCTTTTATCTTTCTCTTTTTCTTTTAGCTTCCAAACCACACGCTTTCCAAAGACCCCTGCGAACACCGTGCATAAAGATGCGACAGCAGAGCGCCGTTCAGTGTTTCCTCTCGCCATTTTCAGCTTTCGCCTGATGGGGCCACTCTTGCACCTCTTAGTGTCACCATCTCCTCTCTCTCTCTCTCTCTCTCTCTCTCTCTCTCTCTCTCTCTCTCCAAGACACACACGCCCGGATGGATGACTTCACTGTTCCGCCCGGGTTTCCTTTATGATTGCGGGTTCTCCTGTATCTTACAGCAGACTTAACCCGACCGCTGATGTAGTCGTACACTCAGCCGCGCACTCTCTCTCTCGCTCTCTCATTCTGCACCGAGCACCCCAGTCCGTTTGGAAGTTGGCGGTGCGAGGAGTCTGACATTTACGCGCGGGGATATCTACGCAAAAAAAAATTAAGAAGTGCACTTGTTTTGCGGGGATAGTTGCCATATCCACCGTAGCTGCCTATCTACATCAGTTCTTTAGCGTCTTCTGAGTCGCGAGCCCGTCCTACAACAGTCATGTCCGAGGTTCTGCCGTACGGAGAGGGGAAAATGAGCGGATACGGAGCGGACAACGATGTCAGTCAGATGTCCTTCAGCTGCGGGCTGCAGGACACCAACTCGTTCTTCGGGGCGTCGCAGGCGAAAAGACCTCCAAAACTTGGACAGATCGGCAGAGCGAAAAGAGGTGAGAATGTTATCCTGATGGAAGATAACTTATTGAAGTTAAAGGAATAGAGACTAGCGTTTTCACTCACTTTTTCTTCTGTGCAACACAAAAGGAGATGTTCGGGAGAATGATAGCCTCGGTCACCGTTCACTTTCATTGCACGGAGAAAAAAAAATGCAACAAAAGTGAATGGTGACCGAGTCTGTCAGTTCATAATATTTCATAAAAGAAAGCCATGTGGTTTTGGAACACCATAAAGACGAGCAAAAGCCGGAGTTTTAGTTTTTCATTTCATTTAATTGTCCATTTAAATGCATTTTAAACGATTGGAGAATATTTTGAAGTTATGACCGTTTGACATCTGTAAAAATGTCAAACTGTCAACGGTCTTCCTCAATATGTCAATAATAGGCTATTTTATCCAACCCGACTGAGGAATGGCCTTGATTTAGGTTATATTGTTACGCATTTAATGTGCATTTTGATCATTTGAATGCGTTTGTGGTGTGTTGCGTCTTGTTGCGCAGTTTCAAAGCGCACAAACCACACATAGATTGCCGAAGTCTTGACATCAGCTGTCTTGTCTTCTTCTTTCCAGTGGTTATCGAGGACGACCGAATAGATGAGGTGCTGACAGGCATGACCGACAAATCATCCCCGGGCGTGTAAACCCGCGCGATGCCTGGCAGACATTTCAATTTTTTATCACCGATTCGAAGCACTTGTCGGTTGTGCATGTAAAGAAGATTGCAAAGAGATGGAGGGACGGTGGCACGACGCTCGAACCACGAGGAGACTCAACTAAAAAGGGAAAACTAGAATTAAAGAAAGGAGAGACGGAATTTCCTTTGGGGTTTGCTGGCAATTCTCCGATATAAACGACAACCCGAATGGAAGCTTTGAGGAAGATGTCGATGTTGTTGAGGCTGCGCGCGCTGCGGCTCTGTGAATAAGGATGGATGGACTTGTCATTATTATTCCACGACCATCATCTTCCAAAAGCACTGTAAGCAACACAAAGTTCAACCGAAGACTGAACTGCATCTTACGCTCTGTTACTATAGATGTACAGTATCTTAGCTCAAAGACCTTCCCCTTAACACACACACACACACACACACACACACATATGGATCTGCCTTGAGCGTCGACTTCAATCCGACTGCTGCTTTTAGAGACATTTTAGACTTCACACACACAAAGACATTGAGCTCCCATAATGATAAATGAGCTATATATACGGATGGTGCAATGTGAATATTTTCTCTCGCTATTTTGCATCATAGAAGATTATCATACACATGCCCACAGGTGTTGAAGCGTGTAGTCTTTAAAGCGTCGTTTGGTGATCTATTGTTTTGCCCTTCACTGCCGCTGATTTGCGCACCTGCGCCACGGATTCACATCATCAGTACAAGCACAGAGGAACATTGTGCATTACCACCTCTTGTAATTAACCCAATATGAATGCATCTCGATTTCTTCCAAGTCTAAGTTTTATATATTTTGATTGATTGATTTATTTTCATCAGCTCCTCACATTTCTTTTGTCGTGTCCATCTCTTTGCATGAACTTTCACTCTGGTGCCAACAGAGGTGCCACCATGAATCTTACCCTGGCACGCTTCTTTTTAAAAAAAGTAATATTTGTATTTTTATATCTAAATATTTGTTATTTAAAATGATATGCTAGTATGTCGTCTTAAAGATTCATCAACAATGATGTTTATATTTCAGAGAAAAATCTTTAGACAGTGAGGAGAGTATAATTCAGTTTGGTTAGAATGTTTTTTTTTTTTTTGTTTTTTTTTTAAAGACTTGAATGAATGTTTCTCGGGTTTTTTGCACACACACACATCCATGTTGAGCTACTGTTATATGGAAATCGTAAACTGTGACTTGAGCTTTGTTGATGAATTTGTTAGAAAAATGACGATATTAGAAATCTACTGCACTGAATATCTTCAAATAACTTGTTATTTGACAGGTTTTTGGACATTACGTTTCTTCTGTTGATTTTGTTTGGTTTTATTTTTTTTTGCTTTGTTTTGTACCATTATTCTAAAGAAACTGACTGGTTTGTTGTGCATGAAACCTTAATACTTTTCAATAACGGAACGTCATTTTATTAAGCAAAAAAAGCAACAAAAAATGTCATGACATTCTAAGAATGAATCATTGCATATTATAATACCATTTTCACTGTATTTGGTGAGCTAATAAATGGTGGAAGAACATAGATGTGCATTTCTGTTATCATTTGACTGCATTACAAAGAGGTAAGCAAGTCTGGCGCAAATACGGTATTAATTTTGAGGTCATCACAACATATGCACCGCCTGCTGGTGAACCCATCTGCATTTAGAGACAGGCCTACTAATAAACAAGGCACAAATACTATCCATCAAATGATGAAACAAGTATGGTCACATTTAAAAATATCCCCAGCAGTTTTAAATGCCAGATCAAGCTGTTGTTGTCTAATGAAAAATTAATGTTTCAATATAATTCATGTCAGAATGGTTGTATCTTATCATACTAAGTTCACAGTCATGACAGGGAGATTGTTTTTGAGAGCTTTGAGCTGTGCTTCTACACTTACTTGAAGATCTTCTGCACATCAATATAAAATAGAGATTGGAAGATGGAATTTAGGCCTTGAAATCATTTGACTGTTTCCTTGAGAGGGATAGCACACCCCAAAATTAAAAGTCAAGTCACCTTTATTTCTGTAGACCTTTTACAATTAAGATTGTCGAAGCAAATTCACAAAGATAAACAGGAAAATAGCAGAATCAGTTATGAAAACTTGACTATGGAGATTCAGATTGTGCCGTAAAGCAGCTCTTAAAGACAACAGTTTCATGATTTAGCTCAAGAGAGTTGAGTGTTGGTTCAGTTCAGGTCAAGTTCATCAATTTGAGTTCAGTTCCACTATAAGCAGTTCTACAACAGGCAGCGATATCATTATTCAGTTCGACTCAACAATAGGTTCAATGTTGTCAAATGTGACTCAGAAAATTCAGCCACCATTTAATCACCCTCATGTTGTGCCAAACCTGTATGACTTTCTTCTGTGAAACACAATAAACGTGTTTTTTGTTTGGTTCATACAATGAAAGTTAGTTGGGTCCAATTTTGTTTGGACCCCAGCAATCTTCAAAATATCTTCTTTTTATGTTCTGCAGAAGAAAGAAGGTCATACCTTTAATCTATGACGTGGCACCTTAAAAAAAATGCTAACTAGACCAGGAGAAAAACAACAATGTTAGTGGTCATTTTCTTTGACGAGGCTGATCATTTAAGCTGAATGATGCTTCCACACAGCTTGGATAAAACCACATGCTGCTTCCTGTTTACAGTGAACACTGAACCATCTGATGCAGTTAGATTTCACAGCAATGTTGACCCTCATGTCATTCCAAACCTGTATGAGTTTCTTCCTTGTGTGCAACTCAAAAGAAGATGTTTATGTATTTATTGTTTATGAAGAAAGTCAATTGGGTCCAATGTAGTTTGAACCCCAATGTATCTTCTTTTTGAAAATATCTTCTTCTCTTCAGGTTTGGACTGACATGATGTGAGTAAATGATAGCAGAATGTTTATTTTGAGGTGAACGTTCCCTTTAAAAGAAGATGTGGCACCTTAAAATCATGCTAGCCAGTTAACAGACCAGGTAAAAACACACTCAGAATGTTAGTGGTGGTGATTTCAGATTCTTTTTCTATCAAGGTTCTTCATTTAAGCTGAATATTGTTTCTACACTGCTTGGATAAAGCCATATGCTGCTTCCTGTTTACACCGAACATTTTACAGCAAGATTGATGTTTTTCTTCACACACAGTCAGACACACATCTCCGAAACAATGTGCGCGTTTCAACCGAAAGAGAATCAGTGGCTTTTATCCGTGATCTGTGCCGTCAAGCGCCCATGAGTGGCCTTTGGGTCAGCTGTCCGGTGTGTGCAATGAGGCTCAGGATCCATCTGGAAACAAGTCAGGCTCACCTAAATCAATTTAAACTCCAATAGTCATCCAATCCTGATAACGTTCTATAACTCCAGTTGACCCAAGCTCAAGTTTGGCCACTAAAATTTCCAAACGATTTTCAGATGATCAATCGCAGTTTAACCTCAGCGTTTACCACAGACTCCCGTCATCTGTGCATGTTTATTCTCAAGGCTCGACGAGGTCTTTGCACAGCAGAAAGTCCATCAGACAGTCACTCAAGCGCAGTCAAGGACACTCAGCTTCACCATCTCAGTCTATTAATACACCTTCATGGCTGTTGCAGTGTTCCTGAACGGCTCTAATGCCCAGGGGAATCCTTACCGCTTCACACAGGCTGCTCAGAGCTGGAGATTACTGATACACTATCTGAACAGACAGGCGGCCCGCGGCAGCTCTGGAGTGACTGAGCGACACTGTGGCCTGACCCAATATGGAAAGCATATAATGCTCGGCAGATAATGACAGCGTGATAAAGGAAGAAAAAGGGAGAGATGACATTCCAAGATTCTCAAAGAATGAGCTCTCTGCCGGAAGAAATTAAAAGCGAAAAAGTGACAAAGACATTTTATTTAAATGCATTGTCCTCGATTCATCCCAGCTTGTGGCTCTCGGTTGGTGCTACTGGTGCTACTGATCTCCCTCATTAGAGATAATAGCATATATATTTTTTTGCAGTAAATCCTCATTTAACGCCACTGTGAGTCAAAGTGTAAGTGTTTGAACTGACTCGTACAAAATATGCGCAGATTCACATTCAGCCACACAGAAATTGATGTCACTGTCATACAGCAAAACCAAATACTCATATTTTGGGCATTTTCTACTTTTAAAAGGCATTGTAGAGATACAACAGGAATTGATGAGCAAAAGATGATTCGAATGGCATCTGGAAATGTTGCAAACCAGATTCTGGATATACATCCTTGTTGGTTGTAGTATAACATTCCTGTCAACCAATCATGTTTTAGTATTGGGTTTAGGGATTGGCTTGGGACTGACTTAACATTCTTATGATCATCCTATCATTTCGCTTTGAGTTTAGGAGTAGCTCATGGAATAGGAATAAGAATGAGATTTCAGAATCTGCAGCTCATCATAAAATAACTTTATATGTTGTGCCACTATGCAATTAAAGAGAAACTTGTGAACATCCCAGAAATTACCTGAAATCCCCACTATCCTGAATATACAGCAGTTGAATTTGAATTGAATTGGCCACACCACACAGGAAGCTGAATTGGAAATGACAGAAAGAGACATTTATTGGATTGCAATTCAGAGAAATACAACACAGATAATGCATTGTTGGAGTTCCAATTTGGCATTCAACCTTCAAACACAAGTTTGAAGAAAGCCAACACAAGCAAACTACAGATTCATTCATCCAAAAACCAATCCATACATCCATACATCCAAAATCAATTCATCCATCCATTCAAAACCAGACCCAGAACAACATTACAAAACAAAACACATCAAAAACACATTAAAAGCAAACAAGTTGACTTAAACCAAAAACTACCAACATTCTTTAAACTAAAGCTATAGACTAATATATCATATTTACCAGATTAAAAAGATGGCACTATTTGACAATATTTAAAATATGTGGCAATTTTTGACCATATTCTGCATCATCAGAGACTTTTATACAAGCTGTAGTTCACCCTTATGTCAGTGCCAAAATTGATTTTGAGAAAATAATGTAAAGTATAATAAAGTTGTAAATATTACATACTGCAAATATGTAAACATTCATGTTGTGTTATCATTAAATCATACATATATATCAGCATTATATTGCTTACACAGCTCTCTTGAGATCGGCTTGGGCTACTGAAAAAAAAACATCAGTTTAAAACTACATTACAATTTAATTTAGATTTTTTGACTCATAGCATAACCCTGCACATAATGGAGAGATACTTCACCGAGGAAAACAGAGTTAGGTCAAATGTTTTTATTAAAAGAATGAAATCAATCAGACTGTGCTGCCCTCTACATCAAAAATGCCCCCTGCTTTAACCTTACACCAAACACACACACACACACACCTCTGTCCGTAATGTAGCTTAGTGCAATGTTTACCCTAGTGTTGTCAGCGGAGCTAGCAGGGGTTTATGTGTCTGCTTTCAATACCACGGCCTATGTTGTTGCTGCCACTGCTGGATGATGATGTAATGGTGTGTCCTGACCCCTCCCCCTGCTGAACAACAGCACGCATTTGTCCCTACAGAAACATGAGCTTTGACGAACAGGCGGATCTGTCTTTGATAAATGATATTGAAGGGTCAAATGGTCATTTCTGATTCTTTTCTTGTGTGCACAGTGACTAATGAAAATAATCTGTCTGTAAACTAGAGACAGGGATGCACCACAGGGGTCAAGAATTGGCAGGTTAGCCTGGTCTGGCTAGCCCCTGCTGGTATGTCGTAACTACACCATCTGTACCCAAAAAGCTAATTTCTCCACTGACAACCATCAGGGATGGGCAGTATTTCAGATACATGTATTTAAAATATGTATTTGAAATACAAAATACTGTTTTGTATTTAAAAGCCTTTGGAAAAAAATCAAATGTATTTTGTATTTAAATACATTTAAGATTAGTATTTTTGTATTTTCAAAATACATAAAATACTTTGTGCCAGTCAACCTCTTTATTGGGGTGCTGATTTCGTTCATCAACTAGTTCAGACATGCCCCCTCCCCCCAACATTCATCACGTGAGCTGCAGCTGTACAGCTCCATCCAGCATTGAGTGAGCGACTTTTCTGGAATAAGATAAGGTGAGGATGTCATGGTCAACTGTACTTGTTGATTAAAGTTAAAATAGTGCATCATTCAGATTTGCCTTCAGTTAACATGAAAGAAGAAAAGAGCACTGAATAGTGTTAGCCAATCAGTTTTGATAGTTAATCGGTTGTTGTTATTTTATCAACTAGCTTGTCAAATGTGTTTAAAGTATTACTGCATGTTAGGCCTGGGTGATATGACAAACCATATCGTGGCGATAATATAAAGTGTGAATCGACTGAACTTTTTCTAAATCATTTACATAGATAGCCCTATTGGGGTAAGCGAATATATCCGTGCAGCTTTTAGTGGGCAGGAATTATTGGAACGTTGGAGTGGAAAAAGAAGCATGAATGAATGAGCAATACAATGTGATGTGCTTGGTGCAGAGTGGAACGTCGACAAGTAGGCCTACACTTTTGACTTAAAGGGATAGTTCACCCAAAAATGAAAATTCTGTCATTAATTACTCACCATCATGTCGTTTCAAACCTGTAAGACACCATGTGACATCAGGGGTTCAACCGCAATTTTACGAAGCTACGAGAATACTTTTTGTGCGCAAAAGAAGAAACAAAAACGACTTTATTCAACAAATCGTCTCTTCCGCGTCACCCTGTAGCGCCATTTTGGAGAGTATCTGCTGGATGTAAACAGCATATGCTGTTCTGTGTCAGCTGCGTCACATGGATACGCTGTTTTCGTTCAAATCAAATCACAACAACATAGGAAACAGATCAGGCGTTGTATTGCTGTCTGTGCAGGGTCAGACAGCTCTCAGATTCCATCAAAAATATCTTAATTTGTGTTCCGAAGATGAACGAAGGTCTTATGCATTTGAAACGACATGAGGGTTAGTAATTAATTTTTAGGTGAATTAACCCTTTGAAGGACCTTTCACACGGGACGTGGCAAGCGGTGGAATCACCGCGCAGCTCACGATTTCTGTCGTAGTGGAAGTGTTTTGTGCAGTTGAAGCCTTGTTTATACTTTCGACTGGCTTTACGCCACGAACCTGCTGACTGCCCGCACCTCCCTAAACGGACAAGGCTTTTATACTTGATGTGCTCGCCGTTGTATAATTCTGTGAAATGACAGGGGGCGACTCGGAGTAAGTGCTCTCCAACCAACAGAAAGCAGCAGTGGGAGGAAGTAGCTTGCCGAGTAGTTTGTCAAACAGTCGTTTCGTGAGAAGTTTGTGAATAAATGGATTTTTTCACATATAAACTGATTAGGTTGTGGGTAATTTTGGAGGAAACGTGTGAAAATGTTTTTGAGTACACTTCTTAAACCCACACTAAAGAATTCAAAGAATCGTGTAAAATGCAGTAAACTTGAGATTATGATTTGTGACATTAGACCAAACCATATGAATATGATAACATATGTATAACACTAAATTAAATAATGCTTTCTTATGTTTTTTTTTTATTCATTAAACATTTTCTTTTAATTAATGTTTGTATTTAACATGGACCATTACTTTATTCATTATTTATGATATTGCAGGCTCATTTTGTAAATGTAAGCATTTTAAATTTTAGACATGCAAACTTGGTGCTCAATGAAAAATGTGTCACATTTACAAAATCAGGTGATTGTGTTCATCCATCCACCCATCCCATCCAAATGTATGTTTATGTAGAGACAAAATAATTGTTAATCACTGTCTGCCATCAACAATTTAATTTGTGAAGACACTGATGAATGGTTCTTCACAAAAAATCTTAAATTAATTCTAATTTTAAAATTTACATTTTAGATAAACTTTCTCATTTGAATAAACTTTATATACAACAAAATAAACTTAAAATGAAATAAATATGGCTTTTTTTTCTGGTAGTTTTGTATTTCCTACAGGGTAGGGGAAGGGAAGAGGTATGTAAAATGAAAACAAACGTTTCTAAGCAGTTGTACACATCGAAACGTGTGTTCCCAGGTGAAAAAGACGTAGTATTAAATGTATTAAAAATATCAAGCTTCACGCCTTTATTTTATAATATATATTTCTGAAATTCCCACAAGGATTTCAACATCATATATGACAAAAACTAAAAACTTGCGTTTACTTGTTTAAATTCAAACAGCACACTGACTAAACCTGATTGGTTCCAGGGCTATTGAACGGCTCTGATTGGTTCGTATGATAATAAGTTTACCCCAGAGAGCTTCGCATATAAAATATGATGTGCGTGTAAATGCTACTGATATATGAATCACTACTAATTAATTGGTACATTGGTACACTTTTGCATTCAGAGCATCTTAGCAACCACCTAGCAACATTCTAAAAAGAACTCATGACACCTTGGCAACCACCCACAACATAGTGTGGGTTTAAATGTGTTTTGGTCTCTCCTGGTTCAAGAATAACTTTCCTCTATTTACTATAAAAATCCCAGTGTAACATTTCAATCTATGTTCACACTGGCACACAGAAGGCTGTTCTGAAATTCAGGCACCTTCCTCAAGTCTTAAAAATAGACGGTAATTACATTCCAGAGCTAAATTAAAAATAAATGATTTCTGGTTTATTAATGGCCTCCTCCGATTCACTGCAGCCATTCCTCATCCAAAAGAGCGCAGACACGTCTGTCATATTCTGGAACACAGCAGGGCTGTTTGTTTTCTGTCTGTCTGTTTATTTGTTGTTTGAGAAGCGTTTGTGACAGATTTGTCTCTGCACAAGTGTGCAGGTGTCAAGCACTCAACCTTGTCATACCAATCAAGACAATTGCACAGAGAAATAGGCCAGAGATAGAGTGACAGAGAAAGAGAAACTGCAGAACAGAGTAAAAATTCACATCAAAGCATCCTAAAAAAGCATAGTAAAAAAGTTTTTTTTTATATATATACAAGATACTTAAAAATAAATTGTTTAAAAGCATATAGTTGCTCCAAGTCCAAGTATTAAACCAACTCTAAACCAGTATAGAGTGGCGTAAAAGTCAAGCATGTCATTTCAAAATATTACAGGATCTCAGAGGGGAAGTTGCTGTGTTTTGTTTAATTTCAGAGCAATACTGTCCTTAACATAACCAAAAAAAAAAAAAGAGTAATCCTTTCCTCATGTAGTCAAGCAAACTGATAAAGTGATAGTTCACCCAAAAATTATATTTCTGTCATCATTTACTCAACCTCATGTTGTTGCAAGCCTGTATGACTTTCTTTCTTCCCTGGAACACATAAGTAAATGAAAGTGAATGGAGACGGGCCATTTCGAGCTCCAAAAACAACAATAACAACAACAACAACAAACAATTTTTTGTTCCACGAAAGAAATTAAATAAAATTAATTTGGAACAAAATGAGGGAGAGGAAATTATAATAATAATAATAATAATAATAATAATAATAAATAGAAGTGTATTTTTGGGTGAACTGTTCCTTTAAAGGATCGGAGCAGAAGAAAAAAATTATAAAAATCTGTACAACTTCTGTCAGCAGTCTTTTGATTGACAGGTGTTTGACATGTCCCTGTAATCCAATGTTATTCAGGAAGTCCTCAGAATCCACTTCCTGAAATTTTACTTCGGTGGGCGGGGCCTCAGCTTCCATGAGCAGTCTCCTCTCCAATGCAGCATCCTCTGGGCTAAGCTCCTCCCCTTTGGTGAGAACATACAGGAAGTAGTGAAAGCTGCTGCCATAGTGATAGTGCTTGATAGACCAGTTGTACTCTGCTCGAGCGTAGAGTCTCTTACGAAAATGTGGCTGCGCAAATGTGGCAGATGAAACGGCCACCAGGTTTTAAAACACGACTGACCTGTGGGGCAAAACAAATCATCTGATTATTATTATTACAATTAGATTACTGATAGAATAATTAGTTCCAAATAAATATCAACATTTTCTTTACTGTCATTTTTGATCAATTTAATGCATCCTTGCTAAATAAAATATTAATTTCTTACAAGAAAAAAGTCTTGCTGACCCCAAACTTTTGAACAGTAGTGTATATACAGTATACCAATGCCCATGAGCATGTTTGAGTGTTTGTGTACTGTATGTAAGTGAGTGTGCATCACGTGCCCCTGCCACCCATTCTTCATCTGCCTGAAGAAATGAATAATTCACTCCTCCAGGTGTCAACATGGAATCCGCCGAGAGTGTGAGAGAAGAGAGAATAGAAAGAGAAACTTCCACTGAGAACTTTAACAGGAATGAGAGTCGCACTTTCTTTCTCTCAGTTTGAAATAAATGTTTCTATGTTTAATGTCATCCAGTTACCTGATCATAACTTAATCCTAGATTAATGTACTCAAACTATGAGTTTTGATTCTTATAAGGATTAGTTCTTCCAAAAATTACAAAAAAGTATCATTAAAGCAGTCCATATGACCAAAACGTGGATAAAGATTCACTTAAAATCTTCCTGCTGTGTCTTAGTCAATTCAAATATGGCACGTCAAGATGTGTTGCATCAGGTTTGACGTCAACCAATCACATTTGGCTTCACTGACGTCAAACCTGGCATAGCACATCACATTTGAATTGAAAGCAAGCAGAGAGATTTGAGAACTATCTTCTACAAATAAAGCTTCAGTTTCTGTCTGTCCCAAAATTATCCTATGAAAACAGTAGGAAAATGTCACGTTTGAAAGACATCAGGGTGAGAAATAACAGAATTTCATCACTTTTCCTATTTCTTTATTTGTAAACGTAAGCAGATCTGCTTGCCCTCTGACAGTAAAAACAATCAGCCATGGTTGTGTCTCTTTACAGGCAACGTCCCATCATGAAACACAGTAAACATGACACTAAACAGTTTCTCCAGGGTGAAGTGCCAGATCTGTAGGCGAATCAGATGATCTCAGCTCATCGTTAGCAGCTGATGAGACTAATGATCAGGTTTATTGATCTCTCTCTGCCTCGAATTAATGACCCTCTGACACACACTGGGCCATCACCAAACCACTCTCAAGGTGAACACTAAACCCTGCATCACACACAATACAGCCATACGTCAATGCGCCTTTGTTCGTTGTTGTTTTTTTGCTTTGCTTTGACACAAAAAAACTTAAGAATGAATGGACGAGGTTAACAAAGAGAGAGGGTTTTCTTCAATAAAATCTGACCTCACAGGCAGCATTACTGTTGTCATTATAATAATTATCTCGCTCCACTTACTGTATCATAGGATAATGTCAGCATCACACACTTCCCACAATATGGGTCTTACAACAATTACATCTAACCTTCAGTTCAAAACACTCTGTTTAATGGTGAACTGCTCACTAAATCATGTTTCATCCAAAGCCATCATTACAGACACTAAAAAGCAGGTCATTTAAATCAATAACTATTAACATCTTTGTCTACATTGATCAATGAATCATTATTTATACACTGCTGTAAATGATCTGTTTTTTACTTAATATTAGTTTTATAGCCATCTGAAACAAGGGCCAAGAATACTGTGGCCTTGATTTAAAATGAATACTGTTATTAATATTAGTTTTATAATAGAAGTTGCTTCTACAAACACCTGATGACAGCCATATAACACAACCTCTAAAACGTTTGGGGCCTGTAAGAATTTATTTTTTGGTATTGAAAAAAAAGTCTCTTATGCTCACCTAGGCTGTATTTATTTGAAATAAAGTAAAACACTAAAACTGTAAAATATTATTACAATTTAAAATAACTGATTTTTATTTGAATGTATTTTAAAATGGAATTCAAGCTGAATTTTCAGCATCATTACAGTGTCACATGATCATTCAGAAATCATTCTATGCTGATTTGGTGCTTAAGAAACATTTTGTACTATTACAAATGTTGAAAACTGTCTAATATTTGTTGTGCTGTCTAATATCTTTGTGGAAACCATGATACATTTTTCAAGATTTTTAGATGAATTCTTAGACAAAAGATTCTTAGATGAACGTTCAAAAGATCAGCATTTATTATAAATAAAATTGTTTTGTCACTTTACATTTTCATTGTCACTTTCGGCCAATTGAATGCATCCTTGCTGAATAAAAGTATTCATTCAAAAAAAAATAATTTTTGAACAGTAGTGTAATATTCCATTCCCCTTTAAAAAAAAAAAAATCTGCATACAAACATGCTTCGATGCCAGTCGGCTGCATCCGAAAACTTAGGCAGCTGACTTGCTGCCTCACTGCCGTATGAGGCAATGACTTTGCAGGCAGTGTTTTTGCACGGCACCTCATGAAACTGTTTTCAGACAGGCTTCTGAGGCAGCGTAACGGTTTAATGATCTACAGCAAAATATAGAGAGCTTTGGTGATAACTAAGTGAATATTTAATTACTGCAATATTAATTTCTCGCTAGAAATGACATCAAAAGTGGAAAACGTTGATCAAAAACGTACATTTACACACAAACTGACCACCGATCACAACTTTCAGACGCCATCTTTATTTTTTAGCTTAACTGTCACAGAAAGGAATGCACAGGATTGTGGCATATCAAAGGCAGCAAAGGATACATTTATGTTGCCTTCAAAAATCGGCCAGATGAAGGCATCTCAGGAGACAGGAACTGAAGCTAACATTGAATTCGGACGTGCCTTGATGCCTTCCTACCTTGGAATGCGTCCGAAGAAGGCAGCATTTTTCAGTTTTCGGATGCAGCCATAATCTCCTTTTCTACAGCACAAGGGATAGTGGGAAATATTTAACTTTAAAAATCATGCATAAATCCATAATGAAACATTAAACATACCTGTATGATTTCGGCTGGACTAATCCTAGTCTTGCATACTAAATAGTACAGAATATTTAGTGTGGATAGTATATGTATTAGGCTGCAGCCCTTCTCTTGGTGCACTTTTTCAGGTGTTTTGTTTTGTTTTTAATTGGATGAAGAACTGCTGACGGCTGAAGAAACTTGCAAAAAAATAAATAAAATCGGCTGCAAATTGGCAAAGGCTGACGGGATTTGTGTGTGTATGCATGTGATAAAGAGTTTGTTGGGTAAGGTTTGTTATTTTGAAAGACACAAAAAAGTCAGTTTGCAGTGTTAAATTAAATAGTCTTAAGTTATGTCACAAAGCATGGCTTTCTACTTGCTCGTGAGTTGTATATGTTGCATTATATCTGCTAAAAGAGAATTAGCTTATAACTAAATTGTTGGCTCTTTTTTTTACAAAGCATAAAAGCATCTGCTAAAAAAATTCATGTACCTAAAAGCAACAAAACACCACTTTTGATTCCATGGGTTCTTTAATATCCAAGGAAGCCAACAGGCAGATATTGTCTATTATAAAGGGTCATATTTTACTTTTTTCAACCTAACTTAATGTTTCACACACAGACAATAAGAAAAAAACATTAAATTTAAATCAGCGCTACTTAATTTGCATGTGAGGTTGCGGAAACGTGTAATTTTATGACCTAGAATCTTCCTCCTGCGTGTTAGCAGCCAGAAAGTACTTTAACAAAGCAACTCCCAGCATCCTCCAGGGGCATTAGCAACAGCATGCTCTCGTCTTCATATCCTTGTCTGCTCTTTCTCTTCGCCGCCGTGAATGTCTCCTTTAAGGACCCTGAGCTCAAAGCCACCATCTGTCCAGCAGCGAAGAGCATGTATGTGTGTGTGTGTGTGTGTGTGTGTGTATGCGGACAGCCAACACACAGAATTGTGGACAGACTATAATGATGACACTCTGTAGCTGCAGCATTTCTAGTGTGCTAACAGCTGTCATACCAGTACTCAGCCCTCAGGGAATCGAGATCCTTTACGGCCACTGAGAGCTGCCAAATTCTATAGCAGACGCAATTATCAAACTAACAGTCTGTGAAAGCGCACAGGTGATGAGGTCATTTATTCATCCTTCCCCATTAAAGGTGAAGTGTGTTAATTATGCAATGTTAAAATGCTTCCTCCTATCCAATGTGCATCTCGTCAAAGGAATTACTGACGAAAATGCTCAGAAAGGTCTCATCAACAATAACAAAGATGAGTGATTCTCAACAATGTGCGTCAAGGTGATCATTAAAAACTTCATTAAAACACTGATGAAAATCGGAGGAGGAAACAAATAACAGCAAATAATATGCAAGTCTGGGCTCAGTAAGATGTTCTTTTTAAAGTAATGAATACTTTTTTCAGCAATGACGCACTAAATTGATCAAAAGTGACAGTAAAGGCATTTAAAATGTTACAAAATATTTCTACTTCAAATAAATGCGGTTATAAAACCTGAAAAAAAATGAAGTACAACTGTTTTCAGCGAGGATAATAATAATAATAAATGTTTCTTGAGTATCAAATCAGCATATTAGAAGGATTTCTAAAGGATCATGTGACACTGACGACTGTTGTAATGACTGCTGAAAATTCAGCTTTGTAATGAATAAATGATATTTTAAAGTAATAGAAAACAGTTATTTTAAATTGTTATAATACTTCACAATATTACTGTTTTTACTGTGTTTTTGATCAAATAAAAGCAGCCTTGGTAAGTAAATATCTTACTGACCTCAAACTTTTGTTAGTTTAGATTCACAAACAAGAAAAATCTAGAAATAACATGATTTTTTCAAATAATCCAACAGCAGTCAATAAAATCAGTGACTGCACTTAGCAGGCTGAACTTTTAAGGATTTTTAGTAAAAAAAAACAAAAAGAAACACAGAAATTAAAATTAACAATGCTGCTACCACAACTTTAGTCATTTGTAGGTTAATTTCACCACAAAAGTTTTTCAATAATCTCGACTAACCCGACACAGCAACAATAGCTTAACCAATTGTGCGAGTTTGGGGCAGAAAGATGAAGTGTTTGGGAAACGTTTTGACATACACAATCATTTTGCAATTTACTTTGGTGACATTAGTGGCACAAAAACGGAATACTTCAACTTTAAGGACATGATGCAGTCTCTTAAAAATAAGAGACATGTAATCAGTCTTTTCTTGCTTCTCTGCGGATATGATGTGAACTCGTTCACCTTTAAAAACTCTAGTGCTCTAAACAGTTCATCTTAACCAAATGCTTAGCTGTAGCAGAAATCCATGAGTCACTCATTCTGGCTAACGCCTCGATTAAAGACCAGATCACAATGTGTCTTTATGCAAAGAAGGTGCTGCTGTCTTTGGCCCACACCGCACAGCCATTGTTAATTAAGAGACTCAAAAACATTTCTCACCTTATTACCACTTTTTTTTTATCTGGTTGGACAGAACTGGCTTAAATGAATCACACTAGCCATCTGGATTGTAGATTACAAAGCAACCAACAGCAACTTTTATATGTTCAAAATGGCATAATACCATACTCGTTCTATCTCTAAAGTATGTGGTGTGTACAGTGCTCATAGTATGCAAATAGTATGCATATTTGGCTATGGAAATATTTTTTTCAATTCATTTTTCCCATTGGGATTTAAAAAAAATAAGTCTTTGTTAAAGCATTATGAAGCCATGAACCCAAACAGCTGTCTAAGAGGTGAATCACAAGTTAAAAAAGATTTTAAAAATTGGACAAAATTATTATTATTATTTTTGACAATTGCATCATTTGCGTTGATTCATGGAAGACATTGTTCCCTGCCAAGCGTTTTTGGCATGATTTACTTGCCGCAAATCACTCATTAGTGGAATTTTCTTCACAACATCACCAGTAAGTTTTACACAAGGAAATCTGCTGTTAAACATGAGTATTAATGCAAAATGTATTTCTAAATAGACAACTATTGATGCAAATTGAAAGTATGTGACAAAGTAGCATTTTTGCTATTCAAAAGATTTTGAACTGCATACTGAATCACATACAATTCCAAGTACAGTATATACTGCAATATGTGCACTCTTATGTTGTGAACTCCTCTCGGGTTTTGTCCTAATTGGTTGGTGCAGGCCGTGGGTCCCAGCATCAGAGCAGTTTGCTAGACTTGCTCCTGCTCTGATAAAACTGCACTCAGCGTCAGCGTGTCTGATTTGGCCGCAGCCAGGAAGCCTGTGACCTGGATTTTGAAATGAGGGGTTTTGCGCTGCAATGCCTAATTGCAGAATTTACACTACTCATGCCCATGAGAGATAAACATGACACTCTTTTACGGTTATTTGCTGTTGCTTTGATTTAATAAATGTAGAATTAACTGTGTGATTTACCATGTTTAGGGCATATTTCCTTTAATCAATTAATCTATGTATTTATCAGTCTGTCTGTCTATCATCTGTCTGTCTGTTTGGTTTTCTGTCTGCCTGCCCGCCTTAATCTCTATCACTATCACTCACATGTAAGATAACTAACACTTGTTGATGGCATGTACTCTACATCAGTTCTTGATCTCGACAGCAGTGCCAGTCCCTGCTGAAATAAGAGTCTGTTGTATAGCCTGAGTTTATGAACACTGATTAGCTTTGCTGCAGTGGAGCTGCTTTCTGCGTGTCTCTTGTGAAGTAAACCATCATTTAGACTGAACTCAAATGATCAACTTCCGCAGCGTGTGTTCGTGTAAATACAAAGTGGTTAGTAAGCACATCATGAGAGATTATCAAACTCCCAGAGCTTTCAGAGAAGTTGTCCTACCTGCTGGCATCGAGGCTGGCATCGAGCTCTGATTAGGTGTTTCTAACGCCGCCATACTTTAGGGACAAAATCGCTCAGGTTACAGTAGCTAAACTTGCCAAAACTTTTATAGACATCCTCAAAATGAGAGGAGGTTTATAAAGAACATTCGGAATGGAATACTAAAGTACTGCTTATTCCTGAGTAGCATATACTATCTCCTATTTTGTAACAATAATGTGAAACTGTATGCACAAAGAACAAACATTTCAAACAATACATCCTATGTTGTTCTTGCATGACCTCACAGTTATGCTCTAAGAAATAAATATGATTATTTAGCATTTTTTAAACAATTTTGTGTAAAAAGCCCTACCTCTTAATAAGCCAAGAAAGAGCCCATAATACTGCTAGTTCATTTGTCACACTGGAAATAAAAAGTCAAGTTAAAGTGTTAGTTCACCCAAAAATAAAAATTAGGCTGTGCTTTACTCACCCCAAAGCCATCCTAGGTGTATATGACTTTCTTCTTTCAGACGAATCCAGTCGGAGTTATATTAAAAATTGTCTTTGATCTTTCAAGCTGTTTAATGCCACTCAGCAGGTGCTGTATGCATCAGTCCAAAAGAAGTTAAATAAAAAGAGCCCATCCATTTAAAAAAAACTTGTGAAAACCAATGTTTGTTTACAGGATCAAAGGAAGCAACGTTTCCTTACTTCAGCAAAGGAAACCCAGCCTCCTCTTGGCTTATATCGAAATCCTCTGACATTCTTTACAAATCCTCATTTTGTACTTCTAAATAGGGACCGTTGTTTTGTTTTCGATCTCTCCCCTGCGCTTCCGCTTTCGTCACTTCTGAGTGGTGCATGCGCAAAGCCGACCTCATACGTCATCTGCAAGGAACTGCTTCCAGTGTACAACAGTGAGCGCAAGCTAGATTAGTGACCGTTGTTTTGTTTTGATCTCTCCGCTGCGCTTCCGCGTGCGTCACTTCTGAGCGGCGCATGTGCAAAGCTGAACTGATACGTCATTCCCCCGGAACTGCTTCTGTTTACAACAGTGAGCGCAAGCTAGATTCAAGTGATTATTACGTTTTGAATATGGATATTTTTCTTACAAAAACGCATCGATTCGCTACAAGAGGCCTTTGTTCACCCCCCAGAGCCATGTGAGAGACTTTTTTTATGGATGGGCGCTTTTTATTTCACTTCTTTTGGACTGAAGCACTGCAACACCTGCTGACTGCAATGATAGAGTTTGGAATAGCCAGGACAATTTGTTATATAACTCAGACTGGATTCGTCTGAAAGAAGAAAGTCATATACACCTAGGATGGCTCTGGGGTGAGTAAAACACAGCCTAATTTTCATTTTTGGGTGAACTAACCCTTTAAGTGCATTGGATTAGGCGAGATAGTATTTTCTGTAGAAATTAAATACACACATGCCGCATGTTTCAGATTGAATGTTGTTTTACATGCGAGCAGCTGATGATCCAGTGTTTTCAGTGTCTCAGGGCAGCTCGGTTCACAGTAAATGCTGCTCCACACAAGCTCATCTCTGCATCTGCTCTGAGTTTGTGTTACTTATAATGTGCATTTGGGTTGCAACATACACCAAAATCATCTTGTCGAAGTTCTGGAATGAGAATCATTTATACATCTGTCACCAAAAATGGAGAAGCTTTAAAGTCTCCCTGTGTTTTTTTCCCATCAAAATAAAAGCTTGATTGTTTAACATTTAAAAATGAAATTACATTTAAAAAATGAAATTACTTCAAGAGTGTTATTATTATATTATTTTTCTTAAATACTCAATATTTTATTTTACAGTGAAATGTTACAATAGTAGTATTAAAATAATTACAATAACTTTGTTTACTTTTTTTTATTATTTGATAGTTATATTGTATATAATCACAACATTTTGGCCAAATTGTGCAGTCCTACAAACGGTGTTGCAAATGGTAACACTTTACAATAAGGTTCCATTTGTTAACTATACTTAATGCATTAAAGGGGTCATATGATGCTGCTAAAAAGAACATTATTTTGTGTATTTGGTGTAATGAAATGTGTTTATGCGGTTTAAAGTTAAAAAACACATTATTTTCCACATACTGTACATTATTGTTTCTCCTCTATGCCCTGCCTTTTTGAAACGCGTCGATTTTTACAAAGCTCATCAGTCTGAAAAAGCGAGGTGTGCTCTGATTGGCCAGCTATCCAGTGCGTTGTGATTGGCCGAATACCTCAAGCGTGAGACGGAAATGTTACGCCCCTCACATACTGTTGATGCCGTGTCCCGGTGCGACGAGACAAAACATTGCCATTAAATAACATTAATAGATACAACTTTTGATTTTAATAATGTATTAGTAAATGCTGGAATCAACATTTAAATGCTTTACAAGTATTTTTCATTGTTAGTTTATGTTGACTAATGTAGTTAACTAATGTTAACAAATGGAACCTTATTGTAAAGTGTTACAAAAAAAATGTATTTTAAATTGCAATCTTTAATCGGCAAAATCGCAATTAGAGTTTTCCTTAAATTGTGCAGCCCTAATTCTCTGCAGTAAGGTCTGTTGCATAATGCACATTTTGGCAAATGCAGTCAATGCCTTTAAAATACACAAAGGTTTCTTATAAAAATCCCCTGTAGCAAGCAAGATAAATGTGTCTGAGTGAGCAAACGAATTTCCAGAACATTCTGAATTAAGGCATACTGAGAGCAAACCACATAAATTATACATTCATCACCCACAGATGCACATTATTGACTATGAGTGGCAGAATGCATGTTTGCGCATGTGTGCATATGTTTGTGTTCATTCATGCATATGTATGTGTTTGCACATCTGTCTGAGTGTGTGTATGGTGTTTAGTGTAGGCTGGGCGAGACTGGTACCACTGGCCTTTCGATAGATACGGCATACAAGATGCACACAGGTTCGAAAATCATTCATCAGTTTCCAGATCATCAATAATGGCTTGAATCTGTCTGTATTTGTGTTTTTAAAATCAGAGACATGGAGGTTTGGGTGGATGTTCTGCTGCCATGTGGTGGGATGCTTTAAGTATTTGTCTTTTATGAGCTCTTCAAATGACTTGGCTGAAAACATTTTCCCAAATCTCTGGCAATTTCCTACACAAGGTTGCCATGGAAATGAAAGTTTCTACACTGCAAAAAAAAAAAAAGTAATTTGTTTGGGTCATGATGTAACACACAAAAGAAGAGCGCATATTGTGTGAAATACTGTCTGTCTTTTACATGCATATACCTTTGAAATGGGCAATTTTGCATGTACATTGTACATAAAATTCAACCTGTATTTTTAGGGTTATATAAATAAAAGGCACGATTAAAAATTTCTATGTGATGTAACTGTCAACAAATCAGCAAAGTGCCCACATTCCATCAACACTTTACCCAAAATGCAGTCATTCTCACTAATGCATTCTCTAGTGAGAAACATCTTATCACATGGGCATGTGATTTCCTATTTATACTTCGTATGTCAACACCGATTTAACAGTGTTAAAACAGTAAGCAGCCTAGCTAGACAGTAGGCAGCCTTATAAGACATTTTCTTCTGGCCAAATTCAAAGGCGGCATTGTGAATAATTGTGCAGATAAGGCACAAAAAATCACCCAAGATAGTAGATGAAGTCAAGATAAATATGTATTATAAATGCATATAAATTTAATTTAATGCATAAATATACACTACTGTTCAAAGGTTTTGGGGTCAGTATTTTTTTTTTTAAATAAATTTACACTTTTTTCAGCAAGAATGCATTAAATTGATCAAAAGTGACAGCAGATACATTTACATTATTAAAAAAGATTTCTCTTTATTTTTAGATAAATGCTGTTCTTTTGAACGGTTCCATTCATCAAGGAACCCTGAAAAAATTATAATAAGAAGAAATGTTTCTTCAAATCTGCATATTAGAATGATTTCTGAAGGATCATGTGACACTGAGGACTGGAGTAATGATGCTGAAAATTCAGATTTGCATAACAGGAATGAATTACATTTTAAAATATATTAAAAGAGAAAATAGTTATTTTAAATTGAAATAATATTTCACAATATTACGGTTTTACCGTATTTTTGATCAAATAAATGCAGCCTTGGTGAGCATAGAGCTTTCTTTCAAAAATATATTTTTTCAAAATCTTACTTTTGAGATCTTGATCTTGACTTTTCAACTCTAGTGAATCTAATCAAAAACTGAGGATAGTTCATCCAAAAATAAATCTTTTGTCATTTACTCGAAACAACACAGGACTCCAATTTTTATTTATTTGTTAATAAATAAATACATTTTATTCCAATTTTCCTATCTTTTGTGTTCCACCATATAAAGTCAGTCATACAGGTTTGGACCAATATGACAGTGAGTAACCAACAACAGAATGTTCATTTCTGTGTGAAAATAAGGATGCTGTCTTATAAGTTATATGTAAGTAGTAGACAGCAAGGCATTTGACTAGGTTTTGGAACAGAGAAATTGTCGCTGCATTACAATAACGCTTTATGCATGTATTTCTTTATCGAACAAACAAGCTTTTTCTGATACAATTCACTGCAAAAAAAATGGCAGATCTATCTATTCTTCCCAATTCCCTCTTGCTCACAGCATCTTAAAAATAAGCGCACGCACACACACACACACACACACACACACACACACACACACACACCGTGGGTGTCAGACAGATTGTTTGTTCTAATTAATGAGCTGATCTATAAACCTGCAGAGTGTGGCACCCTCTAAAAAACCCCTGCCCACATACACACCCCCTATATAAACACACAAACAAGCAAACAGACAAACAGCCGCCGCCTACATATCTGCTTCACCCACTTCATCACAGATTCAAAAACACCACACGACCAAAACTATGTGAACATCCAATTATTCATTAAATAATTTCTAGGTAATTATCCCTGAACCTCTTGGAAAAATGTGACTACTGAAAAAGAAACTGAAAAAGAGCGAGGAAAAGGGTAGTCCTCTTGTACTACTACACCCCAAGAGGAATTAATACACTTACAGCTGCTAAAGGCACTAGGTAAATAGGGCAAAAGTAAGTGTGTGAGTGAGAGTGTGTGTGTTTGAGTGGATAACACCAAGTATATGGGGCAGTTTGTCTGGCAGCCCTGAGGCGGCAAAAACAATATCAATATTGATCTAATTTACTCTAATATGCTCCTCCTCATATTGTGAACGATTTATCGTCAGAACATGATGATTCCTAATGGATTGAGTCCACAAACTCTATCAACTCCTTTAGAATGAAGGTTATTTTATGCTATTTATTTATATAAATGTGCATTTATATATACGTGGAGGTTTTGATTTGAATTTAGAAGTCCTGATTTGTCCCTGACCAGGCCTGAAAAATTACAATTTTAAAATTCCCTGATATTTCCAATTCGCCCATGACTGTGGAAACTGTGGAAAAATTTGTCATTTTAATTTGCTTAATTTTTGTCAGTGAAAAGAAATCACGCACTACCATTCAAAGGTTTGGTGTCAGAATGATTTTTAAGTAAATAATATTCTTTCTTTTTTATATATATATTTGTATTTTTATAGGATTCATTAAATTGATCAAAAGTGACAGTAAAGATATTTATGAAGTTACAAAAGATTTCCATTTCAAATAAGTGCTGGAACCTTCTATTTATCAAAGAATCAAAAAGCACCATGGCTTCCACAAAAATATTAAGCAGCACAATTTTTTTTAACATTAATAACAAAGAAATGTTTCTTGAGCACCAAATCAGCATATTAGAATGATTTCTGAACCATCATGTGACACTAAAGACTAGAGTAATGGCTGCTGATATATCATATATTTAACAAAATATATTAAAATAGAAAAAAGCTATTATATATTCTTTATTTAAAAGCTTTTTATACATATTTATATTTAGGATTTTATTGTATTTTTGATCAAATAAATGCAGCCTTGGTGAGATTTCTTTTAAAAACATTCTTACTGACCCCAAGCTTTAAATTATGACGATATATAGAGACTGTTGGATCCTAGGAAAAAGTAAATCCACAGAATCTTAAAAATAAGCGCACGCACACACACACACACACACACACACACACACACACACACACACACCGTGGGTGTCAGACAGATTGTTTGTTCTAATTAATGAGCTGATCTATAAACCTGCAGAGTGTGGCACCCTCTAAAAAACCCCTGCCCACATACACACCCCCTATATAAACACACAAACAAGCAAACAGACAAACAGCCGCCGCCTACATATCTGCTTCACCCACTTCATCACAGATTCAAAAACACCACACGACCAAAACTATGTGAACATCCAATTATTCATTAAATAATTTCTAGGTAATTATCCCTGAACCTCTTGGAAAAATGTGACTACTGAAAAAGAAACTGAAAAAGAGCGAGGAAAAGGGTAGTCCTCTTGTACTACTACACCCCAAGAGGAATTAATACACTTACAGCTGCTAAAGGCACTAGGTAAATAGGGCAAAAGTAAGTGTGTGAGTGAGAGTGTGTGTGTTTGAGTGGATAACACCAAGTATATGGGGCAGTTTGTCTGGCAGCCCTGAGGCGGCAAAAACAATATCAATATTGATCTAATTTACTCTAATATGCTCCTCCTCATATTGTGAACGATTTATCGTCAGAACATGATGATTCCTAATGGATTGAGTCCACAAACTCTATCAACTCCTTTAGAATGAAGGTTATTTTATGCTATTTATTTATATAAATGTGCATTTATATATACGTGGAGGTTTTGATTTGAATTTAGAAGTCCTGATTTGTCCCTGACCAGGCCTGAAAAATTACAATTTTAAAATTCCCTGATATTTCCAATTCGCCCATGACTGTGGAAACTGTGGAAAAATTTGTCATTTTAATTTGCTTAATTTTTGTCAGTGAAAAGAAATCACACACTACCATTCAAAGGTTTGGTGTCAGAATGATTTTTAAGTAAATAATATTCTTTCTTTTTTATATATATATTTGTATTTTTATAGGATTCATTAAATTGATCAAAAGTGACAGTAAAGATATTTATGAAGTTACAAAAGATTTCCATTTCAAATAAGTGCTGGAACCTTCTATTTATCAAAGAATCAAAAAGCACCATGGCTTCCACAAAAATATTAAGCAGCACAATTTTTTTTAACATTAATAACAAAGAAATGTTTCTTGAGCACCAAATCAGCATATTAGAATGATTTCTGAACCATCATGTGACACTAAAGACTAGAGTAATGGCTGCTGATATATCATATATTTAACAAAATATATTAAAATAGAAAAAAGCTATTATATATTCTTTATTTAAAAGCTTTTTATACATATTTATATTTAGGATTTTATTGTATTTTTGATCAAATAAATGCAGCCTTGGTGAGATTTCTTTTAAAAACATTCTTACTGACCCCAAGCTTTAAATTATGACGATATATAGAGACTGTTGGATCCTAGGAAAAAGTAAATCCTCTTTCAAGTGAGAAGGGAAGCTGTAATTGATCTCAAACTTTCTCTGTACATACACACACACACACACACATGCAAACAACATTCTGTATGAAGCTTACTCAAACACACTACACAGAAACATTTAAGATGATTTATTCTAATACCAAAGCAAAGCAGCAGCTGTTTTTGCACCTCCTGACATGGTGGAAACACATTTCATTTAGTAACTATTTACACAACTTGTTGACAAACAGCTTGACTATTGATTTATTGGCAAAATAAGTTACAGCATACGATCCAACACAGATCTGCCAGAACACAAGGTGGTCTCCCTGGAAACTGTTTATCTATAAACCTCAACACAGACGATGCTTGATAACGACCTGTTTGCTATCACCACTGCAGAGAGAGAGAGAGCGAGAGAGAGAGAGAGAATGTGAACTCCAAGCCATATCTGTATGGAAAACCCTTTCTGGGAACCAAGGTTCCACTTCGAAGCCATGAATAAATATAGCCCGAAACATCCAGCCAAACACTCTGAATATGGTCTGCCTTTCTCTTTCACACACAATGTTGTCAGTAGAGCTTTTCAAAGCTGTCATGATAAAAACTAATTAAACAACATGACTATGCGTCTGGAGTCTGGTGACCTGCTTTAATCTGCACTGGGAACTTCAGACGTAACCGCTGGTCTGGGAGCAGCGTATCTGGCCATGTTATTCCGATGTGAGCATGAGAAACTGTGTCAGGCTGATTTCAGATCAGTCATGAAACATCAATATCCCTGACTCATGCTAATCAAAGCTGATTTACTATAACCGGACTCCTGTTAACAGATTAGGCATCTATTCTTTGCCACACAACTGTGTGAATTTCCAAACATCAAGCAAAATATCCCAATACACGCTCTCTCTTTTTGGCTGCACGTCGCAGGAGGGCTTCTGGGTTTCCCCCTGTGTTGTCCTGTGATGGATCGTGGATGGTATTTTCCATTCCAGCAGGTCCCAGTCACGCAAACCCCCTTGCTATCGCTCTCTCTCTCTCTCTCACACACACTCTTTAAATATATGATATATGTAGAAATAATTTTTACATTAGTTTTAAATAAACTGTTTTTAAATAAATATCAAATTTTATTTAAAAACCTGTTCATACCAGTTAAAGATGATCACAGAGGTTTTTTGTATGTGGTAGCTGGTTTGTATCTATATTTCTCTTAATTAACAGTTTTAGATAAAAAAAATAATTTTGCTTTTCCAGTACAGGGATGAAAAAAGATAATCTGAGGGGTCAAATGTCATATGCTACTATGACCTAGACCTGAACACCTGCTGGGTTTGATCTTTGCCATCAGATTATCATGATGTCAGCTATGGTACGCTGCAGGATTTACAGACAATGAAAACATCTGGACTGCAATCCAAAGCCTCTGCTGAGTTGCCATTGAATTTACCAAAAAAGTGAATCATAACTTTAAAATCTGACACTCTGAATCTTTTACAATCTTGAAATTAGTTTTTAGCATTATCTGCTGAAAATAAGATTAGCACAGTGGCTTCTCTTGACCTCTGACCTCAGTTAAAACTATGCTGACACTTCCCTTGAGCTTTGCCAAATAAGGGTGACAAAACAAGTGTTATATGTGTGTGTGTGTGAGAGAGAGAGTGTGTGTGTCAAAATCAGGCAAGTGTCTCAGATGCAACATTACTCACAGAAACCTCAGAGCCAGTTAGCATTTGTACTGCAAATAACATATACAAACTAGTGCAACTAAAATTGACTATTGAGTTGACTACAGTTATATACTACAGTACATTAAAAATTTACATATATATATTTGTAATGTTAATGGCCACTCGAAAAATTCAGAAATTTAAATTACAATTTCCTATATTATATCACAGATATTTTTGGAAGGTTCTTAAATTTTTGCTTTACATTTTGCTTGGGTCTTTTTCCCTGTCTATTGACTTATATGTCAGCTCAGGATGATAAATGACTGTGACTGTGTATATATATTTTAAATTAATTTTATACTTAATTAAATTAACAGGCCTTATTACATTTTACACATTTTATTTGCCTAAAAATGGCTTATTATTTGCCTTAAAATAACGTTACAGCCTAAGTTTGATTCCACAGCCTCTGCAGACACACAGGAATGAGGATTTGAATGAACATGTAAACATGTATGAACACCGACTTTAAATACCAATATATACACAAATAACCAGTTCAGTATAAAGCTGTTGATTCTCTGAACTCCTGATAGTGTGTCCTCTTGAGAAGTGGGAAATCAAACGGGATGAGCTTGTTTTTGCTTATAATTAAGATTTCAGCGCTCACAATCTGGGCACTAATACGAATCAAAGCAGACTGGGAAATCTGCTCAGTGATGGCAGCTGCCCCCTTGCTATCGCTCTCTCTCTCTCTCTCACACACACACACACACACACACACACATACACACATAAAGCTCAGTGACAGAACGTCCTTGGACGCTGACACAGGAGTCAAGTGACCCCGAGATTACCAAGTCTGGCAGACGCACACTGACGTGTGACAGTCACTCAGGAAAATGAATGGTCCTGGAATAAAGCCACAGAAGGGGAGAGAGAAAGATTAGGGAGGTGTGGAATAACCCCTGAGCCATAATTTTGACAGCTCTGACATCCATACATGGACTCACAGATGACTCGTATTATCACACTAACATCTCTTTGAACTACCAATGTATGCTGTAATGCTGAGCTATCTATCTAT